>NW_007257495.1:4561-5311 GCF_000164805.1 Carlito syrichta | reverse complement strand
ATTCAGCCAACAGACACATGAAGAAATGCTCAACCTCATTAATCATCACGGAGATGCAAATCAAAACCACACTGAGATACCACCTAACTCCAGTCAGAATGGCAATTATCAATAACTCAAAAAATCACAGTTGTCGGAGAGGGTGTGCCTAAAAGGGAGCATTCCTACACTGTTGGTGGTAGTGTAAACTAGTGCAACCTCTGTGGAAAGCAGTGTGGTGATTCCTAAAAGCTCTAAACATCAACCTCCCATATGATTCTGCAATCCCCCTACTGGGGATATACCCTGAAGAACTCAAATCACTCTATAAAAAGGATACCTGCACACGAATGTTTATCACAGCATTGTTCACAATAGCAAGAACCTGGAACCAAGCATGCTGTCCATCAAAAGAGGACTGGATTAAGAAAATGTGGTACATATACACGATGAAATAATATGCAGGCCTAAAAAAGAACAAAATCATGAATTTCACGGCAATCTGGATGTAACTAGAGTCTATAATACTGAGTGACCTCTCACAGAAACAAAGATCTGAGTATCACATGTTCTCACTCATATAGTGGACCTTGATCATCCAGTGCACTACCATAAGAAAATGACTGACAGTGATGGGAACCTATGGGAGGGGAAAGGGGATGGGACTAATGGTATAAATATCTGGGAACAGGGAGACACCTGTTATCAACACGGGGGCCTGAATGAAGCATTTTTGTATACTTAACCCTTAACTGTACCACACATACCATA
>NW_007257495.1:2270-3513 GCF_000164805.1 Carlito syrichta | reverse complement strand
GCAGTTGATAAGAGATTATAGGGCAAGATGCAGAGGTGGTTAATATATATCTAGTGCCTGCTGTATGTTAGGCCCTGTGTAGGATTTTTAAGAACATTATCTTATATATTGTTTTATACACTATGGCTAGCTCATATTGTCCCTATTTTACAAATTAGGATGTTAAGGATCAGTATTACTTGCTTAAAGAAACAATGGGTGAGTGGAAAAACTGGAATTAATATCCAGATGTCTCTGAGTGCAGAAACCATATTCTACACGCTGCAATTTTTGTCTCCTCATAACTTCAGGAGTGCAAATGGCCATGAGTGATGGATTATGGAATGAACTGAAATGTTTAGTCTTGTGTGTAATGAACTGGATTGGGAACATTCATTTAAAAGCCTCCCGTATATTTTGTTGCTATGTCTCATTTCTAATAGGTAGAAGCCCATACATAATGACTGGTAAACCACTACATTTACTCTCTTTGTTCCCAAGATAATCATCATTGCACGTTCAAATATATTTTATTTCGAGATGCCGGATCTGTTTTTAAATTGATTTGCTATTTTCTTATGAACAATTGCATTTGTATGTGTCAACAACTTTTCTATTAGTGAGACTGTGAGATCTTATTACTCAGTGTGATATGCCTAAAAGCTAAGGGAGTCTCAGTCATTGCTGACTTGAGTTTGGGTCAACTATTTGTTGTGTGACCTTGGCAACATTATTTAACCTCTCAGAGATTTCATCTGTTTATCTACTAAAAGGCTAGAATAACCTTTACCTCAATGATCTACTATGTTAACTTAATTAGAGGTGCACTCATTACCCAACACTCACTACTTTCTTTATGTAAACTGTTAATTAATATTTGCTTCTGCTTACTCATTACTTTAAATAACTATAAAGACAATATTCAGGCCCAGGGACATGTTATAATAGACACTCAAATAATGTCTGCTTAAAAAAAAGAATGCTACTTTTGTCAAATTATTTCTAAATAAGTCATGTAACATGTAGAAATCTCAAATATGCACACAGGGTCTAATTTTAATGTTTTCATCACTTTGGCTGAGGGTGGGTAGGAAACATTTCTGATTCTGAGAAGCAGAATGTAGAATAAAAAGACCTATGAAATTGGGTCAGATCTGGGTTATGTGTTCAACACATAATTACTGTATCAATTTGGTGAGTCATTTAAATTCTCTATTCCTGTTTTATCTATGAATAGAATAAATAAAACATTTTGTTTTTCATC
>NW_007257495.1:0-731 GCF_000164805.1 Carlito syrichta | reverse complement strand
TCTGAGACACAGAGCTCTATTTATAGCGTGGAAACATTTTTGCTAAAAGGGAAAGATAAATATTCATGTCATTGTCCAAATTGTTATTCTGAAGATATTGTTCCTTTACATTTCAAAATTTTCTCTTTTTCTGATTTTATTAACTTATGTGATTTATCAAAGATATGTTTAAAAAAGGCAGACTAGAGAGCTCCAGGTCCTCACCACCACCAAAAAAGTGTAAACTAAAAAACAATATATGGACCAAAGTAGGTTTGTTAGAATTAAAAAAACCAATTAAGAAGATTTTTTGCTATAAAGCAAATGCCTAATCAAGAAGAAAAAAAAAAAAACTCATTCAAAACAGTAGGAAATCTCATAGCATTTGACTTGCCCTATTTCCATCTCTTCTTTAACACGATGTGGTATGGTCAAGAGGAAAATACCCAATTCCCAGTTCCTGCCATGGGATGGAAAGAAAAGTGTGGAAATTGCTTGTACCATTCTGGCTTGTGTGGAGGTTGCATAAGAGACTGGTTTCTGTCTTGCCTGATTTGAAAAGCTGATCATCATGGTGGCAGGGTTTGAATAGTAGGTTCAAGGTCATTGAAAGCACTGCAGGCACCATGGCAGATGAGAGCTCTGGAGCCAGTAGACCCCCTGGGGAACAGACAGGCCAATACAATAGCATTTCTAAGACTTCTGAGAAGAAGCAAAGATGTAACTCTGGGAGAAATTAAGACATATAAAAA
>NW_007257494.1:266799-344890 GCF_000164805.1 Carlito syrichta | reverse complement strand
CGGCCGAGCTCTGTCTGTAGAGCAGGCTGCCATGCTGGGGTCCCCAGCCCCCCAGGGCGAGAGTCAGAGACCCACTGCAGATCTCCCTTGCAGAGGGCTTCAGACGCCAGGTTGTCCCGTCGCCATCTTGCCGCGTTTCTCTAATCAATGGTTCTTAACTCTCTTAAGAACCTGATAAAAGTGGAGGACCCACTCTACCCTGAAAACTTGCTTTGATTTACTAACATTTTACACACAATTTTAGGGTTCAAGGACTCCCTGAACAAGTCCAACCAAAGGCCCTTAGTTAAAAACTCCACTACAAAACCACTGTGATTTCATTTTTATTTCACTTAACCTAACCTTCTAAAACCATTTATTTCAGGATATGCTCTAAGAAATTAAGGCAGTACACTCGCATTTCCTTTCTTGTTTACATATATTTAAATAATTTTTTGCTGGGCTCGGTGGCTCAGCCTGTAATCCCGCACCTTTGGGAGGCTGAGGTGAGTGGATTGCCTGAGCCCGCAGGTTCGAGACCCACCTGGGCAGGCGAGACCTCATCTCTACAATAAAAATCAAAAAATTAGCCAGGCGTGGTAGCACATGCCTGTAATTCCGACTACTCAGAAGGCTGAAGCTGAAGGATCGCCGGAGCCCAGCAAGTCGAGGCTGCGGTGGCTGGGAGCGGCCACTGCACTCTAGTCTGGGCGACAAAGTGAGACTCCAACTCTAAAAAAAAATAACAATAATAATTTTTCATGTTTTAGAATTATAATTGTTTTTAAGCCTGTCAGGCCTGGGCAGATCATTAGACTACTATATAAGAATGAGTTGCCATTCACTTGCTAAAATATATTCCTTTTTTTGTTTCTGGACCACAAGTGCTTTTTGCTTTCCCATTAAGTAGTTACAAATATTTAGATGACATGGATAAGTGTCAAAGTATGACAGTATCACTTCCAAGAGATATTTCCCACAACTACCATATTAGATGGGTCAATATTTTCCATTGTACAGATTTTTAAATAGATAATCAACGTTCAAAGCCCAGGAATAAACACAGGCCCCTCAAGTTTCTTCCTTTGTTTTATCACTAGCATTCTGCTCCCTTCCACTTGAATTTTCATCTATTTTCAAAGGCATTTCTCCTATGAAGAAGAGAAAGGATTAAAGAGTTATCTGTATACTACCTAACTAGCAATTATAAAATATTTTAGAGAACCACCTTAGCGGATGTATTAGAAATGACAGGATCTGTCTATCAGGAAATGCAAGATATTGTTTCTGCATAAAGGTTTTGATGCTCTTATATTCTCCTTTTGCAACTGAATCTCATTGCTGAAATTTGGTTAAGCTTGAACTCTGTTTACAAACAAGAGAGCATGTACTGAACCTAACACAAAAAATAAGATGATGCAGACATCACATCTGAAAAACAAAAATGTCAACCTTGAAAAGTCGCCGGTATTGGTGTTAGCATTGTACGTGGGATTTTGCTTTCTTGGAGCATTAAGCTCATTGAAATGCCTACAAATGAAATCTATAGCATAACCTATTTTTAAAAATTAATACCTTCAAGAGGTTCTATGCAGCTCAATTGAATTTATTCGTGATTGGATTTTTATATGCATGACTTGATGGTGTTAGAATTCAGCTGAAATAAAATATCTGAACAACGTTGAACCTAACAGCTCAGCACCTTAGATTCACTGACAAAGAAAGAAAATGTGGAATAAAAATGAGGAACTCACTCCTACCAAAAATAGCCCCTTCCTAAAACAGTCTCACAATGGTCTTAATGAACAGGAAACTATGCTGCTAGATCCTGTGGGGAAAAAAGCAAAGTAGTTTAAGATACCTTGTCTTCAGCGAGCTTACCATCCAGCTACCATCCTTGGAAATTCAGTCTGTTGTTAACATTTCAGAAAAATATACGTTCTCTAAGAATCTAAAATTTCCTAAATTGAAAGGTCAAAATATCATAAGGGGAAAATGTAGGCACTCTAACTGAGCAATCTATTTGTAAATGGACCAAAATGCATCCTTGTATATTTCAGATTAGATTCAGACATCCCCTTCCTATTGCTTCTTTCCTATGTAGCCGGTTATCAGTCCCTCTCTGTGGTTCCACCAAATTCTGTGCAAAGTTCCATCATTTCACTTATCACACTGTATTATAGTCATATTCCTGGCTCCAGCTCCTCCAGAGCCTGGCACAATACCCAGTGCTCAGAAATGTTTTGCTAAATCTGTGAGCAACCCCTCTCAATGTGCTTACCCATAGCTCTTAGAAACAAATGTAAATTTAATCTACAAAAACTATTTTTATAGTCAGTGTCTGTTTGTGCTCATGGAAATCTTTTTTCTCTGGGAGTCCAAGGTTTTTTGAAATTCTAAGATATCTATGATGTAGCAGACATCGGACAGCACGGAGGAATGTCAAAAGAACTACATTCCAATTCCAATCTCAGCCAAACATTTTCTCTCCCTGTGTCTACTTTCCTTATCTGAACAATGGAGACAGCAATACCAGCCTGTCTCACACATCTGCTATGCATAAGAACTAATGAAATGTATCAACCATCTAGAAAATATTTAAATGACTTGGAAATTTCATCACAATAGAAATAAATAGTAGTAGTCCTGCCTCTTTTTTTTAAGCTTAATGCATTCTTGAATGAATAATGGTAAAGCAGACCATATTTCCCCAAGAAAACAATAAGAAAATTGGGTGTTATATCACCAGCAAAGAGTAGATGTCAAATAAATGACTTCTGCAATAATTGTTTAGCTTTTTATATTGAAGTACATTACACACACAACAAAGGCCACAAAACATAAATGAAGCTCAATGAATTCTTTTTAAAAGTGAATACACCCTTGTAGCTATCACCCAGCTCAATGGACAGATCATTTTGAGTATCACAGATAGTACCTCGTGCCTTTCCCAATCATGACCCATTTGATTCCTTTCAAAAGTAACAAGTATCCTGACTTCCTGTATATTATAACTTCCTAACTCTTCTGACCATCCCGTCTATAGTTTAGTCATGTCTTTTTTTGAACTTTACATACATATATCATTTTGTGTCTGGGTTGTTTCATTCAATATTATGCTTGTGAGAGTTCTCCATGTCATTGAACATAGTTGTCGTTCACTCATTTTCATTGCTGCTTAGTATTCCATTATGTAAACCATTATTTATCTATCATATTAAAGAACATTTTGGTTGTTTTTACTATTACAATTTTAAATTCATAAAATTACACTCCAAACCCTAGAAAACAGACACAAATATGCAATATGCTATCAATGCATAAGAAACCTTGTGTACCAAATGCACATTGAGTCCCAACACAAAATTTATGCATATAATATAAAGTATAACTACTGAATCATAATCTAATCTAAAATGGCTGTGTAAGAGGCAGTCAATATTTAATTTGTGCTTTTTAGCCTCTTAAAATTTTAGGTAAAGTGTTTGCTTGCTTTTTTTAATAGTCAGGAGGACTTAGCCATTTTTAAAAATCTCCCTAAGCAGATAATTTAATTTTCTATGAATATGTTTTCCCATAATAAGCAGTAAATTTTTAAAAATCATTTTATTATTTTAAAAAATCAATTTTAAGAATGGTTATCTCTGGATGGTGAGATATGAATCAGTCATTATTTTAACAAGTAACCATTTTTCAGAGCAAGTGCTATAAAATGGGAAATTTGTAAGTAAAATTTCATAGCTTGCTTTGAAATTATGCTTATGTTTTCATTGAAGAACCATTCTATTGACAATATCCTATTACTCAAGTCAACGATAGAAAGTAAAAAAATTGTTTCCTCTAAGAAGAAAAAGCTATTTGTTAACAGCTGAGTGTGGAGATGAAATGAACTACACTGGGACATCAAGAAATAAACAAACAAGCAACCAGCAACGCTGAGCCATTGAACTTCAAAGATTTGTTTTGATTTTTTTTAATCTACTGAAATCTTGTCCAAGAATCTGGCAAAAATCAAGATGCCAATGTCAGGCTTTTTTTTATTTTTATTTTTTAAGATGTTCCTATTCCAGGAAGGTGGTCTGATACAGTGGCAGGGCACAGAGACGATGAAGTCAGACTGCCTAAATCCAAATGTTCTAATCTCCCACCCCCAGCTTTGGCTGTATGACATCATAGACTGTATGGATGTATGCATTGTGACTCATAAGTCCCAGGGACAGCCAAATAAGGGTTCCATTATTTGCATGTGCATAAAGCTCACAGCCAGATGGGTGGGGGTAGCAAAGCCAATGTGTTTGCTTCTTTGCAGACGCCAATTATAGCAAGATTGTGAGCAGCAACAGCCCAGAAGAATCTCTCCCAGCAAGGGAGTTCCCCACCACAAAGTTTAAGAACCTAACCGACACAACTTGAAGACACTGTCTCTCTGCCGTGTCCACACTATCCCTCTGCTGGCCACAGACATTGGACTTCCCGTTGGCTATGTGGCCTATGCAACCATCAGAGAAAAAAAGAGCACTCCATGCCTGCAGGCTCCCACCTAGAAGTTAAGATAGTGGGGTTTTATCACAGAAATAAAGATCTGAACACCACAAGTTCTCACTCATAATGGGCCTTGAACATTAGTCACATTAGCACAAGGGAGGGATGGCAGTTACTGGGCATTGCCTGGGGAGGGAGAGAGAGAGGGAGGAGGGAGGGTAAGGATCATGTGACAACACAAAGGGTACTTGGTTCGTTATCAGGAGGAGTGAGGCCAGTTAGAAGCCCAAACTTCACCTGCATGCATCCAAGTTATGTAGTTACATCTCACTTGTACCCCACATTTCTATAATTAAAAAAAATTTAAAAAAAAAAAAAAAGATAGTGGGGTTTTTTACACCAGTCCAAAGAAACATGTTTGCAATATATGAGTTAAAAGGAAACTTTTTGAACAATTTTATAGTCAACAGTTTTTATTGAATAAATATAAACATTACGTTGAATAATTCCGTAACAAGAATAAGTAATTTGGAAACCATCTTTCCATTAATTTTCTGAAGCCAGTGGAGTGATTATAACAGGGCATGGTAGATCTTAGACCCTTGATAACTCTGACAAACTTTGAACAAATTACTTAATCTCTCTATGCTTCAGTTTCCTCATCAGGAAAATGGGGCAACAGTAGTAGTTCTGAGCATGTCATGATGATTAAATAAGATCACACATATGAGACACTTTGGAATGGTACTAGCACCTATTAAGATCCTAATCAATATTGGTTATTATCCAAATAACAGTACTCAGCCTATCATCCTGTAGTCATTGGCTTATTTTCTATTATGAGAAATCTTTCTCCAAGTCTACCTTAAACGTATTTTAAACAAAATAGAAGAGCACGATTTGAACAATAATACAATAATAATTATTATTATAGTAATCACAAAAGTAGCTGAGAATGTACTATGTGCCAAACACTATATTTATAAGGATTGCCTAATCTAATCCTCTCACTCTGTAAGGTAGGAATCATCATCATCATCACCACCCCCATTTTTCAGCTGGAAAAACCGAAGTTTAGAGAAGTTCAATAACTTGCCTAGAGTCACAAGCTAGTAAATGGTAGAGCTGGACTATAAACCTGGATTTATGGCATAGCCCTTAACCAATAGGGCACAATGTCTCCAAGGAGGGGATGCCAATCGGATGTTGGGTATAAAACTTGTGTCTGGGGCAGGCGTGGTGGCTCAAGCCTGTAATCCCAGCACTTTGGGAAACCAAGGTGAGGGGATTGCCTGAACCCACAGGTTCAAGACCAACCTGGGCAACTTGGCAAGACCTCATCTCTACAATAAATGAAAAAAATTAGCCGGGTGTGGTGGCACATGCCTATAGTTCCAGCTACTTGGAAGACTGAAGTGGAAGGACCACTGGAGCCAGCAGGTCAATGCTGGGGTGGCCATGAGCGTGCCACTGAACTCCAGCCTGGGTGATGGAGTGAGACTCCAACTCAAAAACAAACAAACAAAGAAAAACTCATGTCTAGCATTGATGTCTACCAACAGTTTAATGGGAAAAACAGAAAGAGAGAGAGTATATAATTGAAAAGAAAAGAAGGAAGGCAAGCAAGCAAAGAGAGTCAAGATCCCAAATGCCTTCCAGACTTGGTATAAAATTTTTTATTTATTTTTAGTTGGAGTCTCACTGTCGCCCAGGCTGGAGTGCAGTAGCACACTCGTGGCCACCGCAGCCTCGACCTACTGGGCTCAGGCAATCCTTTCACTTCAGCCTTCCAAGTAGCTGGAACTACAGGCATGCGCCACCATGCCCGGCTAATTTTTTGTCTTTATTGTAGAGATGAGGTCTTGCCAAGTTGCCCAGACTGGTTGCAAACCCATGGTCTCAGGCAATCCTCTCACCTCAGCCTCCCAAAGTGCTGGGATTATAGGCATGAACCACCACATCCGACCTGGTATAAATTAATTAATACCATTAATCGCTGATTGGTACCATGCTAGTTTTGCTGAATTTAATTTAAAGTGCTTCCTCTTCTTTCATGGAGCAGGAAATTAACTACCTAAAACTAAACTAAGGTAATCAAAGAACCTGATGAACTAAGTAGAAAGCTTCTGGATTAGACCAGGGGGTGGGAAACTAACAAATTATATTGGGTCAACTGCCTTTTTCTTTTTTTTAATCTTACATATTCCTACATTGTAAATATTAGTCAAAGAGTTACTCACAAAATGTTTTTATCCCCAACTGGAATTTAGTGTCTACAGCAATGAGGCTACAGCACAGCTGAGCAAACCAGGCAGGGCTGTGGAGAAAAGTACAGACTCAAAACAGTATCAAAACAGATGCATTTTGCAACTGCATTGTTTTTCTCACACCCCTCCACATCTCTCCAGGAGTCTAGATTAGGGTCCAGTAATTAGAATGTGTCCCTGATTTCTACTTGAAGACAAGCGTCAAACCTCTCCACATGGTATTAGGCCCAGGAAAGTATCCACACTTCTAACACCAGCCCAAACATGGAGTTTTACACAAACATATAATGGTCACTCTTGGTCACATCCTCTAATCTCTAGAAAAGCAGTTCCTAACAGGGAGTGAACATCCCAATCACAGATACCAGATACAGCAAATCAGACTTATCAGGATGAGGGAGTGTGAGAGGGGATAGGTACAACTTGATCTTTTCTCCCCCCGATATTTTTAAGAATGCGCATTCTAGAAAGATAACATAGTAACCCCAAATTGAGAGTGCTTGCACATAATATTTACCTAATCCAAAGAAGTCAGCTGGAGGTCTAGCAGAGAAAGATGATGGCAACCAGACAGTAAAGATCTGTTCTCTGGGCAGTATTATAATCAAAGAACTCAAGTTAATCATTCACATTCCTGTGTGGTATTTACAACTGCATTGATTAACTACTACATTGTTTTCAGCTTTGCTTAGTCACCTACATCTCCTGACTCATTACTGGGAATATGCATACCCTTCAGAGACCAGCCTTGACCAGAGGAGGCTGCTCTCTGAAGGACCGGGCAGAAAGAAGCCAGGATTAGGGGGGAAAGTCTATGTCAGACAATACCCCACAGAAGAGAATCATCCCTATCTACCTGAAAGGACATACATAGACTTAATATACCCAATGAGCAGCCATTTAAACATTGCCTAACTCTCATGTTTTTCTAGCAGTTCACTAAACTTACCCTTTAATCACTAGCCAAGGACAGACCCGGTTTCTCAGAGGTAGCTATTGATAATTGCTTTACAGCCCCCTCCCCTGCTTGCTTGATACTAATTAGCTTTTCTATTTCAAGTATTTGCCTCTACTCATAAGACCCAAGTTAACCTAATCAGTCCTTTGTGACCTCATGAAACAGACACACACACCACCACCACCACCACCACCACCACCACCACCACCACTACGGCAGCAATCATGTGACTAACTCACCCAACTGCCTGCTGTCCATCCCCTGGTGTCAGTACCTGAGTTTACCCGCTCCTTCATGATGATGTGGAGCAGACCACCATCCAATCACCTTAACAACCTTTCCCCATCAAAGGGAAGGATTAAAAGCATTCAACCTCAAGCAGCCAGCTGCCATTGCCTTACTAGACTCTGGCGTGGCAATGCGCTCTTTGAGCTATGGCTGTGGCCATGTTTCCTGGCTTTGGCCCCCTTCCTTACCTTGAGAAAGTGAATCTTCTTTCTCTTTCTCTCTTTCTCTCTCTCTCTCTCTTTCTAATTTACTTTCTTACTTTCTAAATAAACTATATTTTCTAATCTAACTTCTGTGAAATTCTTTACATCTTTCATGTAGCACGGGATCGCACACCAGACACCCACACCCCCGGTGGGTCTGACCTAACATTCTGGAGGCCCCCGTTGTGAATGTGACCTAACACTGCCACACTTCAATTCCACATCAGAGAAGAAGGAGCTCTATTAGAGCTCAAGAGAAAATATGCATCGTCAAGAAACACATTAGGCCAAGGCACTTGGACTTGGAAGTTTTGGTAGCATAATGAAGAGGTTCAAAATTGTCCACTCTTTGACTAGACACTCAAAGTTCTCCATTATTGAAGATTGACATGTTTCTCTCTTTCTTCCCCTCCTAACAAAAATGGTAACAATCTCTGAGACTTAGAAGTGCTACATATTTAGGAGGCAATATTATATTTTGGAGGCCTATGCAGAGATTTTTCAAATTTGCATGAGACGCACCTGAGGAGAATATTTAAAATGCCCATGTCTGGTCCCTACACCAAGATATTCTGACTCAGTGGATCGGAGATGAGGCTTTAACTTCAGGAAAAAAGATATATTGCATAGTTGACTTGGGCCTTGTACCTACATTCTATGTTAAAATTTTAAAAAAGTAAGGTCAGTTTGGCTCACAAAGATATGACTAGATAAAGGTTTGAAGCCTGTATGTGCCTGAGTGTCACTGGTACCATATACCTTGGACTCAAATGGATTGATGGTAGTAAGTGACCAGATCAGAATTCACATCAAACACCCTAAAAGAGCAAGACATTCCCTTACAGTTTACTCTAATTTCTGCTTGCTTTACTGATTCTAATTCTGGCATTAACCAATTCTAATGAGTCGTGTGTTTTTGGTTTTTTACTTTTTTTAACTAAAGTTCAGTAGAATGACTAAAACCAGTTAACACCAGAGAGTAACAAAACAAAAACTCCATGTTTCATGGCCTCCCAGCTAAGCCAGAATTTTTATTACCCTTCATTTTTGACAAAGTTTAAGAAATTGTGTTTTCTTTGTTTAAGAAAAAATGTATGCACAGAAATTTTTTGTAAATCAGATAAGAAGCCAGAATAAGATAATGTTGTGGCTTTTATTCATGTGATCCTTGAGCTACGTAAGAAGTCTTGTCATGAAATTTCTCAGCACATCTGCTACAGGTTGTTGCCTCTGTTTGTACATGATAGATAAAAATCAATAGTACCAAGGGCTGGGGAGGGATTAAAACCGAATACTAGGACAACATCAAGACATCTATCAGTCACATCTGCCCTGTTATTTTGCTCTCTGCACCAGTGATGGCTCAGCAAATAAATTACTTTTACACAACTATCTGTTCTCTTTAATCACTATACCACCAATGATAGTTGTCACAATTATCTTGAAAATGTTCTGATCTTGACGCTCTTCTGGTTGAGCCTTCCTTCACATGATCCTTCACCGCAAGCATTCAAAGAACAAATATGTGATTGCATGAGTCGAGCATCAACAGGCGTCAGGTCAGAAGCCATATTTTTAGGGTCACAAACTGAATCTAGACAAAGCGAGAAGGTAAGTACACACATATAAGCCAAAAAAATCTCTATTTTGGTTATATCCCCATTTAGACAAAAAAAATATAAGATGTAAATTCAAGCCAGGCTCGGTGGCTCAGCCTGTAATCCCGTGCCTTTGGGAGGCTGAGGTGAGTGGATTACCTGAGCCCGCGGGTTTGAGACCCGCCTGGGTAGCAAGACCTCATCTCTACAATAAATCAAAAAATCAGCCGGGCATGGTAGTGTGCGCCTGTAATTCCGGCTACTTGGAAGGCTGAGGTGGAAGGATCGCCGGAGCCCAACAGGTTGAGGCTGCGGTGGCCAGGAGCGGCCACTGCACTCCAGTCTGGGCAACAGAGTGAGACTCCAACAACAAAAAAAAAAAAAGATGTAAATTCAGAGGAGTCAAAAAAAGATTATTATTAAGTTCCCCTAAGGAGTGTATTGCTCTTAAAATAATACTTTCTCTAAGGCTATCATGGAATGGACCCTGTGGAAGCAACTTGATATGTTAAAAACATCAGTGCCTTTTAAATCAGACGGTCCCAGTTTTAATTCTGACTTAGTGATTTACATACTACTTTGCCTTGAGCCTATCATTTCACTCATATGAGCCCTCGGTTTCTCATTTTTAAGATACCAATAATAAAATCTATCTCAAAGACCCAATATAAGGACTAGAGATAAACACTGTAAAGACTGCATTGCACTGCTTGGCATGTAACAGACACTCAATAAACAGTTTGAGGCCTTCTAACACAATTACTATCAGTTTTTTAATTAAAATATGACTAAAACCCACTCTTCCACTAAGTTTAATAATTTAAGTATTCATAAAGTATACTTTCTTAGTGTTTTTCTCTAGTCTCTTCTCCCTTCTTGCTTGTTACTAACCAGAAAACCATATAACTGCACCAAACCTATAAAACATCCTGTGTAAATTAAAAAGAACAGATGCATGGTAGTCTTCTAGGGTCTCCCCAGTGAATACACAAGATTAGGTATTACACAGATACTGAGCTATCTCTTAGCTTATCTCAAGAGTCAATTCAGTTTTCTAGCTATTTCTTGGTTAGATTCCACCTAGTTGAGATCGCCAGAGAAGCAACAGCTGATAAGAAAGATGTCTCTGTACTCTGCCATTAATAAATAGCTCACTTGTTAGTAAATGCCTAATCATGCATTTAAATGAATATATATATGCTTGTTTAACTAGAAGCAATATTCATTTTCAAGCATATGAAGAGTATGCAGTTTTGACTGAACACAAAGTTTCACAGAACTTCCAGAAGGAGTTATAACAGCTAATACTATACTCATCTCTAATTAATAACACAGTGGTAATGGGGTGCTAGGCTTTCAATTATAAAAATTCTTGCCCCTTGTTTTCAATCATTTGATATTTAACCTATAGGATCAATCATGGTCATGTTAAAAGTATACGGTACACTCATGCAGTTGTCACAGAAATGAATAACAGCAGTTAAAGAGGTCAGAACTGGAAAGACAATTCACGACATACAGCAAAACTCAAATTCTTTATGAGTATTTCTGTATTTCACCGCAAGAGTCAGAGTGACATCTCCAAGGGATTACTGATAAGATCACCTGATTTGGGATGGTGAGTCATGCTGGAAATCCTTGAGCAGACTAGGGCAGAAGATGGTAGTTTTTACCCTAACTATTGCCCCAGGGATCCCAGCAAACCACAGCCAGAGAAACAAAGTGTGAAATGGGGTGTGCCAGCAACAACTGGCTTGATTGCTATGTTAAGGCTGGAGATTTCCTTAGCATACGAAAGTTCCCTTTTACTAGACCATGAATGGAACTAATGAGAGTTGAAGTTGTTTTGTCTTATTTTGTTTTACACCACTATCTTCTCACTAATTTTCAAAAATAAATCATTAGATGCTAATTTTGCCAAATACTCCTTGAAGAAAAAATCAGGGGCTTATAGTACAAAAAAGACCCAGAAGTGCTAAAAGTAACTGATACAGCAGAGCCTGAGATAGTACCTAACGGCACAGTGTTCAGCACACAGTGGCCCATTAATCAACAAATATTCACTATCTATGTGTGCAGTGCTGTGGAAGATTTAGGAGCAAAGAATAAGATGAGATCACTGCCAATATCAGTCAGGCCAGGAAGGACGTGCCAGAGTTAAAGGAGACATTGCAGAAATCCACCTCCCTGAACCTCTAGCTCCACAGCAAATCCCAAGCAAGGCTGACAAGCACAAAGAAGGCTTGTCTTTCTGACTTCAGTCTTACTCTCCATGCTCAGATCAGGGGCTTTCTCCCCTGTTCAGATTGCCTGTATTTGCTAATGCATCTCGGGTCATGCCAGATCTCTTCCAATCCATTAGCACACACTATTGATCCTGCCAGGCTTCCTTTAGCTTAAAGAAGGATGCTGTTTATGTAAAACACTTGAGAACTCCTAAACCATGATCTTTGTGGAGTTAATCCAAGCAGTACATAGATGTGTAATGACAAGAATGCCTAAACTTAGGATTTGGTTTGGGTTCTCCAGAAGCAGATTCCAAGTAGGAAACAGTGGTAGGGAAGTAGGGAAGGGAAGTCAGCTGCCAGAGTAGGTGCCTGGACCTAAACTTTGGAACATGATGAAAAACACAGTTTCAGAATTATCTCTCAACTGAGAGCAAGGGAGCTGGGGTATTTTATATGCCAACTCTAGAGAGTTACTGCATGAGGGTTGCTGGGGAAGGGGGAATATTAATTCCCCAGAACTGATCTGCTGTCCATGGGCAAAGCAGCTTTTGAGGGACAGTTCGCAGACACAGAGATGCAGATGCCAACAGCGGAAAGTCCACAAGGGCATAGTGAAAGGTTACAGGGATAAGGGTGGGGCTGACACAATCCACCACATTACCATCCAGATAATTTGCTTTATTCTTGTTTATCTGCCAGAATAAGTCCAATGTGGAAGTACTAGAAACATAGCTAATTCTTTTTAAAAATAAAGTAAAACTGTAGGGTTTTTTGCACTGTTTTATAAAGAACATTTTCAGTCAATACAAATGTTCAAGATACTTTTAGTATTTAAGAAAAGCTTTAAAAAAATTTTGTTCATATCTTAACCTATAATATTGTAAAACATTAAAATACCACATCTAATGCATGACGTTTGAGTCATTGATATGTTTCATCTATTTTAATGAACTAATTAGCATTTTCAATCTGTTGTTGGGCTTTTTTCAGTCAAAAATTGTTTTTATAAATGGATAAGAAGGTAAACTCAAGAAGCATTCACCAATCCTAAGCCCCTAGGCGCTCATGGCCACATCTATAGTTTTGGTGCTGGTCTTGCCACCCCTTCCATCTCACTGAATTGTGATCTCCTTGCAAGTAAGGAGACTGGACTAAAATGTCTCAACATTTTTAAAAATTTTTAACAGGAAGCGAGGTTTACTTTCCAATTTTTAAGAACCAGTCCTGTTTGTCTTTAATAGTTTGGAATCAGAATCTAGTGAAATTTCTGCAGCGCTGAGAAATGCCTATTATACAATCTATAATTACCTTTGTAAACTATCTGACATGCCTTCCCTGCTGGTCTCTCCAGTTACATTGAAGGACCCTAGGACCAAGAGAGATCTCCCAGCAGAGCACTGCATGGGTTGACCAAAACCTATTTCATTCTGAACTATGTCCTTCCGTTAGTCACCTAACTTCCTCTACCTTAGATTCTTCCATTTAAAAAGATGTTTTGTTGCCTATTACCTTGATTCAAACATTGATTGAGCACTGAATACAAGTCGTTATCCCAGATTAGAGAGTCTCTATGTGGTAGGCTAAAATCACCTAAGTTAAAATAAAATGGCTTAATGAAAAGTGGCTCAGAGCAAGGTGCAATTAGTATTAAGAGCACTCAAATGACTTGGAAGACAAATACTGAGTGTTCAGTGCTTTCACAAAAAAGATCTCAATTGTTTCAGTAATTGCTGGGTTTTAACATGCTTTTATGGCTTTTAAAAATGCTATTGGCATATGAATTCACATTACTAGATATTTATTAAATCACTATTGCAGAACAGAAATTATACTTTACAAACAGAATCTTTTTAAAAAAGGAAACAACAGAAATAGAGCAACACAAAAATTGAAAGAGTTAATATGAGATTTGTTGCCTTTATTCTCTGTTACCATGATACTCAAATCTTAAATGCCACCCAGAGGGACAAGGATAAGAGAAAGAAAGCTTTCATGTGATATATTGAAACTGGCAGGGCCAAGAGGCAGGAAAATTAGAAGACTTCTCAGTGTTCTTCCAAACTCCACTGCCTGAATGAGGTATTGTCAATTATGTCAAGATGTCTTTATCAGGCGTTACTCTCATAGTTCACCTTGCATGATAATTTAAATCTAAGATGTGACCAGGAAGGTGATTGGAGAGCTAAATCTGTCACTCAAAAAAAAAAATTTTTTTTTTCTCCAAATCAGTCTCACTATCGCTCAGGCTAGAGTGCAGTGGCACACTCACAGTTACTGCAGCCTTGACCTCCTGGGCTCAGGCGATCCTTCCACCTTAGTCTTCCAAGTAGCTGGAAATACAAGTGCACACCACCACAACTGGCTAATTTTTTTTATTTGTTGTAAAGACAAGATCCTCACCAAGTTACCCAAGTTGGTCTCAAAACACTGGGCTCCAGCAATTCTTTCACCTCTGCCTCCCAAAATGCTGGGATTATAGGCATGAGCCACCACACTTGGCTGTCACTCAAAAAATTATTTCTATTACTAAATATTGTGCTGGAAAATGCAGAAAGAAGCACTGGGACTTTCTACATGCTATCATATCTGTAAGTGTTTAAAATGTCATTAGCTCTTATAGAAAAAAATAATTCTTTCCCAAAAGGTCACATGACTAACAGCTCACTTATCAGAGTGCTTTGCAGAATACTAAAATACTCTGACACTGTCCCTCATATAGACAACTTAATATTAAGTTTACAGTAAATAAAAGTTGCATTGTTTATACATAGGGTGACTTTAAGTCCTTGATTTGTCTAGATTCCACCTGATCTTCCAATGTAACTTTTCTCTGTCACTCTCAACAATGTCCTGGTCTGAAGGATTGATTATGTGATCACCTATTTATACAGTAATCTGTGATAATAAAAAAATTTAATGATACCTTATGGTCTAACTTCTTAAACAGGTCAATTTAGCAGGAACTAATTCATCTCTGACTTGAATTTTACCAACAGACAGAACAAATTAGAATATTATGATTTTTAAAGTAATACAGCAATCCTGTTCAAAAATTTTACAAATAGTATCATATGACAAGCTACCCAAAAACATGCACTAAGTATCACATTTTTCTATCTGTTATCAGGCAGTCACAAGAATATTTTTAATAACTGATGAGGCAAATATAATAATATAGCTATCTGTTCTGAGAACTTTCTAAACACAATTTACAACATTTTTCTAATGGAGAAAACATTTTCTTTTACATTTTCCAATACTGCTTTTTATAAATAGCATCAAGACTCTTAATCATGTTCAGTGTCTTCTATCTGTAAAATGGGAACATTATTATTGGTAAATAACCATGTGAAAGAAACATAATCATTAACAAATGCTTTGAGAAATAATCAGAGAGTGCAAATTCTTAATCTGTATCTACTCAGCAGAGGTCTGAGAGCAAAATAGCTACACAAAAACTAAAAAGATGTTGTAACATGGTAACTCCAGATCTGAAAGGGTTATGAGTAATGTTTACCTATTCCAAAGAAGTCACCTGAAGGTCCAGCAAGGAAAGACATTGGTTTATTAAAACTTACAGGAGGCACTGATAGCAGCAGTTTGGTGAAGAATCTGTACCTCAGGGCAGTATGCCACCAGTTTTATAATCAAAACAATCGAGTTAATAATTCAAATTCCTACATGGTGTTTACAGTTACATTAAGACGACCACAACTACATTGTTTTCAGCTTTGCTTGGTCACCGGCATCTCATGACTCATTACTGAAAATATGTATACCCTTCAGAGACCAGCCTTGGCCAGAGGCTGCTCCCTTAAAGAGGGGACTGGAAGAAGCCATGTATGAGGGAAACAGTTCATGTCCACAGATGTCATAGAAAAGTACCATATCCTCATCATCTCTAACTCAAGACATATTATTGAGCAGCTACTATAAGCCAGGAACATGTATATAACATATGTAATATACCTTAACTGTGTTTGTCTTGCCATCACAGTTTTGCCCTACTTCTAAAGCTCCCTATTATTGTCTAGAATCCACTCTTCCCCAACCTCATTCTTTGGGTTTAGGATGAGGATCTCTGACCCTGCTGCAGAGGAAAAGCAAATGAAGCAGGAGAGAGGCCCTAGCCTAGACAATCAATGTGTCTGTCCTCTTGGTCATACAGTTGGTCTGAGGATGGACAGACGTGACTCACGCCAAATCAAGCAGGTCTACAGAAAGCTAATCTCAGGCACTTTTCCAGAGTAACCACTCTTTTCCACTGTATTTAAACCAAGAGGACATAGCAACTTAAGCTATTACTGCCAAACTATTCCCATATCAAGCCTGAGACTGGCACCAGTGCAAATGAAGGAGACAAAAAAACATGGAGATAGGAAAAATTGGGTGTTCATTACCTACTCAGTCCCTACATTCAGTTGTACTGAAATATCTTCCTCTTGACTCTCCCTGTACCTGAGCTATTAATTCCCCATTTTGCAATTTCTGTCCTTCGCAACTGAAAGTCTTGACTAATAGTTCTGTCTTGAGTAGAGAGAAACTAAAGACAACTAACAGTTTATACTTTCTTTTCTTTTTACTTTTGTATCGCTTTTCGCTCATTATTCTTACCTCTTCAATAGTCATAAGTCAAGTTAGTATTCATAAGGAAAACTATTATTGTCAATTATGTAAAGAACAAGTGTTTTAAACTAATTCTCCAACTGATTGTATTTCTGATTGTGATGCTGATTATTATGATCAATAGTTGACTCTTGTAACCATTTAACAGATTTTTAAAAGTTATGCTTGCTATCTAAATTATTAAAATGACATGTAACTCATTTATCTTTAAATGCTGATTAATTACCCAACAAGCAGACAATTATCACTTAAGGAGAAAAAAATCTTAGAAGCTTGTTTTATTGATTTTCTTAATTACATGTATACAATTCCATTAAACTGAAAGAGTGTCATGAGTCTTTATCAATAAACTGCTAAACATATTTCTTTTTCCTTATTTTATGTTACTATTCACTTTCATTCCAAAACCAATCTTTCTTCAGTAGATTCTTTATTTGATATTGAGGACATAGAACAAAAACAAATTCAGTTTATTCTATGCTTTTAACAATCAACACAGAAGACTTCTGTGACCAAATGTGTGGGAGAACCCCACACACACCAAGCAAGCAAGCAATTCTGCAGCAGACAGCAGTGAGTGTCCTCTAATTCAATTAATTTATGACAATATCTACCTAGAGATAACTCAGATCCCACAAGTTGAGGGTTCATTCCCCAAGAATTCCCCTACCCACCCCAACCCCACCCATTTCTGATGCTAATTGTCAGTTTCAGGTCTTTTTACCTGGGTTTCTGACCTACTGATTTTAAGTCAGAGTTGCCCGATTCCTCTTTTCAGATTTAATTAATCTGCTAGAGCATCTCACAGAACTCTAGAAAATAACATTTACTGACTTATTTTAAATGGCATTACAGTGGATACCGATAAACACCAGATGATGGGATGGATGCTATGAGGTAAGGGGGAAAGGGTACAGAGCATCTATGGCCTTTCCTGGTATACCACCCTCCAGAAGTCTCCATGTGTTCAGCTATCTAGAAGTTCCTCCAAACTCTATCCTTCTGGGCTATTATGGAGGCTCCATTATATAGACATTATTGAGTAAATCATTACCCATTGGTGATCAACTTAACCTTTAGTCCCTCTTTGCCCCCGGGAGGTTGGGAAATAAGACTGAAAGTCCTAATACTCTAGTCTGCCTTGATCTTTCTTGTGATCAGTTCCCATCCTGAAGCTACCTACTTGCTACCTGTCACTAGTCATCTCACTAGCATACAAAAAGACACTTATCACTTGGAGATTTTAAGTATATTAGGAGATATATGCCAGGAACTGGAGTGAAGGCTAAATATAGTCACCCTTCAATCAGTAGGGATACTTCGGAGGTATACATCATTAGGCAATTTTGTCACTAGACAATTTTGTCATTGTTTGAACATTAAGAATGCACTTACACAAACCTAGATGCCATAACCTACTACATAGCCAGGGTATATGGTACAGCTTATTGCTCCTAAGGAAGTACCAACCTATGAGCAATTGTAACACAATGCTATTTGTATATCTAAACATAGAAAAGGTCATGCACAGAGCTATGAAGTTACAACCACAATAAAGTCACTATAAGAATTTTTCAGTTCCATTATAATCTTATGGGACCACTGTTAAAAATGCAGTCCATAGTTGACCAAAACATCACTATGCAACACACAACTATATATATTTCACAGTATCACAGTTATAAATTGAAAAAGGCAAGACATTTAAATGTCTCATATATAAACTTTTTAGTCAAAATACTATAAAAATCTTAAGCATTTTCTTTCAAAAAGGTAAAACTGGGTTTAAAATTCAATCTAATTTAAATGACAGATTAAAAATTTATACAATTAAATATCAGACACATCTGTGGGAGCCTTACTTACGATCAATTTTTTTCTTCTTCCATGGAAGCTTCTTTTCAATTATTGTTTATTTAACCCCAGCAGAAATAAGAAACAAGGTGGGAAGAGAAGGAAGTAGAAAAAGCTAATGTATTTCAGGATCTTCTATTTCAGGTACAGAACTTGTGGTAGATTATAAACAGTCACAATTCTTTGCAGCTCATTCTATCAAGAAGAGAAATTTACTTTTCCACTCCTTAAATCTGGGCTAATCTTATGACTTGCCTTACTAAATAGAATACAGTATGAGTGGCACTGTGGGAGTTCTAAGAACAAGCTTTAAGAGGACTTGCAGCTTTCACTCTCTCCCACTGGAAATGCTGTGCTATGTGTACAACTCTGAGCTAGTGCACAGGAGAAGACCCATAGAGGAGAAACAAGGTAACCCAGCTGATAGCCTGACAACTCCTAGACAGTTGAATGAGTCATTTTAGATGATCTAGTTTCTGCCAAACCACCAAATGACTGCTACCACAAAAGTAAGCCCATGTTAGATCAGTAGAAGAACCACCAAGCTGAGCCCAGGCAGAAGTGCTGATCCACAGAATTGTGAACAAATGAAGTAGTTGTTGGTCTAAGCCACTAAGTTTTGGGAAGGGCTGTTTTTGGCAATAAATAACTTATATTGATTATTTTATTTAATCTTAAAAAGAAACATGAGCTATACCATGGCCAACCCAAAGGGTTGTGAGGGATGAATTTTACCCTTTTGGGGAACTTTCTTTAGGAAAAATAGTACACATACTACAAAAATAGGAAAATAATACCAGATAATACATACAAATGAAAAAAAAATATCCATGGCCAAGCCAGTACCATCCCACACAAGGAAAAGTGTGAGAGAGGAGAAGTCAGAATAAAAATAGACCACAGACTTAATAAAAACATATAGCCATGTGAACACATGGCTAGAGTCCTTCCAGAAGCATCATTAAATATGCTTCATTAACTCCACAGAAAATTCACTCCAGCAGTTAGCATTACTACCTCATTTCACAAAGAAGAGCTACAATTCTGAGTGGCTGTCCCTTGCTTTAGGTCCCATAGATGGTGAGTAGAGTGTTTCCAAAACATGTGCTCTTGGCCCCACTCATGCTACCTCCCAGCCAATAGGTTACATTTTCATTTTGACCCAGTAATCTACTCCACACCAAGTTTTACATCAATTGAAAACACCTCGACTGCAGCACCGTAAAACATAGCCCCGTGAAAATGAGGTTCACTGAAGAGCCCATCTAAGCATTTCTCTCTCACAGGATATGCTCAACTGTCCTATGAAGCAGAAACAAGAGAACCTGAATTCCATTTCTCTGACTAGATGAAGAAATTGCAGTGCAAATGCCCTCAATCAGGGACCCTTTTAGCTTCTTTTTGTTGTCAGATCCCTTTCACCATATGGCAGCTCCCTCATGGGCAAGGTTATATAACGTCAAAAACATTGAAAACAGCTATTTTGCTCTTCTACCTAATGTATGCCCTTGCCTTTGCATTTTTTTCATTCATTCCATAGCATGGTCTCCTCCTGCCTGTTCTGTCTATATCAAGTTCCCTCAAGCACATTTATAAACTTGCCTATGCACAATAAGCCCAAAGTGTAGTTGGATTTTAATAATTTCTAATTAATCCTTCTGTGTATAGCTACATCTACCACTGCTCACTCTCCCTTCAAATGACCTTCACCAGAAAAACTGGTGAATCATGACTACATCACGGAAACCAGATTTCTTCTCCTTTAACATTTACATAGGCTGTTTGTCTGCAAGGAATTTCTAGCTTTTCACTTCACTAAGCTGATCCCATCAGCTGATCACTTGTTTTGCAGCTCTGTTTCAAGGTCAGAAGCCCTGATCAGCAGTTTATTCAATGTACCTATTCCTATCAGACAACAAACTTTCTGTGTAAGGTTTAACCTTGGGAGAAAAATTAAGCTGGGGAAAATAGCTTAAGCTCTTCTACAGAGTTGTGATTTCAAGGCGTACCAGGCAGTCTGGTATAGGTGAAAGAATGCAAGAAAGGTTCAGAGACCTCAACTAGCCACAAACCATCTCTGGGCCTCCATCTAAGGACTGTTGACCTGAGTGACATTTCTGGAAACTTCAGCTGTAAAATTCTGTGAAAATCTACTGACTTTCTTCTTTATCCTTACCAAAGTAATCGTTTTTTAAAAAGTGTTCAATTCTCAATAAGTATGTTTAAGGTATGGGAATTCTAAATATACTACCTTCTCAAAGTTGGAACACTTTGAAAAAATTTTTAAAAGCCTCATCAAAATGTATTTCAAAAATTAGTTTGAGCCAGCAGAATAGATAATGGAGAATAATGTAGGTAAGAAATGCTAAGTCACTAATATTGCAAATAATGACAAAATAATGGCTCATTTCATCTTTATTCACTGGTTATAGAAACTTGGCAACAAATCAATAAAATGTCCTTGAAAGTGGTTTTTAAAACTTTATACATGATATAAACCACTGGGCTAGCAGTAATTCTTCAATTTCCAAGTAAAATAGTCCTGGTTGAATTCTAATAATGTTCCAATTGATTTTACCCTACCAGAATAAACTATAGTGTTTGGTTGCTAGCCAAAACTCGTTTTTATATCATTTATAACTGTATACATGCAATAAATAAAAAATGCTTTGAAAATATTCTCTAAAAAAATAAATGCTTTTCTTATTTTTTCATGCATATGTAGCCTTTGGTATATTATTTTTAAAAAGTAACATTTATAAAACTATCATTATAGTAGCAAGCCACATAGTATAAATCTAAGAATCTGTAATGCTAAAGAAATGTTAGCATCATTCATCTCTAACTTATTGCAACTTCTATCTTATTTACCTATTGTCTTTAAAATAGATATGACAACCACAAAAGGGAGGTAAAAGTTTTCATCTCAGTGTCACTATGACCTATGGGGCTGGGCCTATGAACATGTAAGTAGTCCATGAACTCCCTAAATTGGTAAATAAAATATTATGCATATGTTTGTCTTCTCTAGGAACAATACACAAGCACAAGACAAACAAGTAAATCAAAATTGTCTAATATGTTCTTTAAGTTCAGTTCAAAATCATCTCAGAAAGTAAAGCTTATAAGATGGGAGGAAACTTGGTGGCAACCCTTGCTGTGGCTATGGCTGAATTCTATTTCAGGTCAAAAAGAAGTGGCCAAGCAAAAACCAATGCCCTTATTAAATACCATTCTGAAGTGACATATTTTATGTCATTCAGATGGCATATTTGAACAACTGGCTGAGAGACAGAAGGTAATCAGGATATTTATGTTTTCATGGATTGAAACCACAGATGTTGATAATTTAGTCACTGAATTTGTCTTTGGTTGTCCAAACTGGAATTCAGCTGAAGTAAGATGACTTTATTTAGGAAGGCTAGGACACAAGACTAATCCAAGTGGAGAGGTGATTTGGGACAAATGAAGGACATTAAGTGGATAAGACTATGTTAGGCAATGAGTAGAGTTAGATAGAGGTCTAAGTAACTAAGCTTTTGGCATTAGAGAGATGTAAGAAATTAAAACCCAGCCAATTAGACTGTTCTGGAAAAACCTATAGAAGCCAGGTAGGAGCCTAGCACCAGAATAACTGAGCTATCAAACAAGGTGGAAAGAGGGTAATAATGCCGAAGTTTGATCACAAGGAAAAAGAAAAAAGGTCTATTAAGAGTCAGACAATGGCATAGCAAAACCAAACAAAGGTTAATCTGGTGTGAATGGCCAAAATTGATAAGAATAGGATTGGTACCAAAACCTAAAGCAGAGCAGAACGCACAGGTGGGGATTAAGTGACTTCAGCTCTGAAAATAAAAAAGCAAAGTGTTGTGACAGAGGGCAAAGCTGAAATGCAGAGTGAGATTTAGTTAGGTGAAGTATAACGGGCAAGTATCTCTGATGAAAGGAAACTAATGCCAGGAGCCAGTCACAAACACAGACGCAAGAAAGGTCTTATTTCCTTAGCCTAATGCTCAGTTGACCAAAATTCCTTCCTCACTTTCCTTAAACTAAATGAGGAAATCAGCTTACTGACCTAAATATTAATGAGATTTATTAAGTTACTTGCTCCCAAAATATTAGCCAAAAGAAGGCCTTGACTAACACAGGGATATTTATCCAGTGACTGGCCAATTTAGTTAAACAAAAGAATATTCACAATGACCACAGAACTAGCAGCAAAAATTCTGTCTTTATTTTAAATATATGTAATTTTCAGAATGACATTTAGCTTCAACTCTAAACCAAAAAGCTAAAGGGGGTGGGAGAAAACATACCATTATAGTACCCAAAAAAATGACACACCATTTAGTTGAGCCACCCCAAAATTAATTCCTTGAGTTACCTGAATTAATTATGAATGCTAATAATTGTATCCCCTTAAGTATTCATATCTACCTTCCTTTTCTCCTTCACACTAATGCTCAAAAGTAAACTTATCTCTTCCATGCTTCAACAAAAATTATAGTATACAAGTCCTAGTATAGGTGTAGTCCTAGTATACAGGTATACAGGTATAGTCCTAGTATACAGATATACAGGCAAAGTCCTAATATACAGGTAAACAGGTGTAGTCCTTGTATACACAGTTGCAGGATATTATGCACATATTTCTTCAACCATAAATGTTAATATAAATTATGGCATCAAGAAAACTTTAGTAATTTGAACTCTTGCACAATATACCTTTTCAAGTATTGTAATACTTGATAAAAGCTCGTTCAAAAGGTTTTCCCTGGAAAACAAAGAAGCATGAAGACTCTCCACTGATCATCAGTCTGAAGTGTTTTAAGATGCAAACATCCCATCTCCTTCCTTTAGAAAATCTATAGATGAGACTCAGGCAGACAGAGACCCCAATCAGTAAGAAATCTATAATCGTTTAGGCTTATGTTTGGAATAAGTTGGTACTCCATTTGTTGGGAAAATGTAGAGGTACTCTCCACCCCATGCTACTGCTGGTCACACCTACATTCCAACCTCATTTCAGTTCAAAGTACCCTTTTTCTTTAACAAATTTATTTTGTACCTACTTTGTGCTAGGAACTGTGCTCAGCATTAAGGATGCAGTGTTAAGTGACACAGGGCCTGCCCCCAAGTAATCTCTGAACCCACTGGCTAGTATCCTACCTAGAGTCACCCAAGGGAAATGTTAAAACTCCAGATTCCCAGTCCCAGAGTGGGTCCCCAAAACTTCCAAGTGACCCTGATGCAGGTGGTCTTTTAGAGCAAGGGTCCTCAACATCCAGCCTCCAAAGGGTACCGATCCGTGGCCTGTTGGGAACCAGGTTGCACAGCAGGAGTTGAGCAGCAAGAGGCAGGTACACCCAGCACCGCCTCCTGTCAAATCAACAGCAGAATTAAATTCTCATAGGAGCAGGAACCCTATTGCAAACTGCACATTCGAGGGATCTAGGTTGCCCACCCCTTATGAGAATCTAATGCCTGATGATCCCCCTCCCCTATCCATGGAAAAATTGTCTTCCACAAAACTGGTCCCTGATGCCGAAAAGGTTGGGGACCACTGTTTTAGAGCACACCTGAGAAACTGGTCCAGAAAGAACTCCCTGCAGGTAGAGCCTGTGGGTGTCTGTGTTGCCCTAGAATCCCCAGTACTGAGCACATCGTAGGTATTAAATGAATCCGCAAGTGAATGAAGGGACAATTTCTGTACAATGTGGTAGGTACAATGGTAGAAGTGCCATAAAAGCATTAAAAGGGGCATGGAACATAGCCTGGGTAGAAGCAGAGACAACTTCCTGGAGAAGGCAGCACCTGAACAAGTTTTATAGCGCTCATGGGAGGGATCCAGGCAAGAGGGAGTGCTACAGGCAGAGAGACAGCCAGAGCAGAGACAAGGTGAGAAATAGCAAGGTGTGGGGAGCAACTACGCATTTTGTTGCTACAGTCTCTTGAGGCAAGCATCACTTCCGTCATCCCTAACCCTGATAGCCCTCTCCAGGTTTAGGCTCATTATTCCTATTTGGCAAATAAAGGAAGTGAGGCACAGAGAGGTGAAAATTTGTCCCAGAAAACAATATGATAGCTCCTCAGAAATTAAAACATGGGGCTAGGCACAGTAATTCACACCTGTAATCCCAGCAATTTGGGAGGCCAAGGTGGGCAGATTGCCTGAGCCCAGGAGTTTAAGACCAGCCTGGGCAACATGGCGAGATCTCTTCTCTACAATAACTTAAAAAAAAATTAGCTGGGAGTAGTGGCACACACCTGTAGTTCCAGCTACTTGAAAGAATAAAGCAGAAAGATCACCTGAGTCCAGCAGGTGGAGGCTACAGTAGCTGTGATTGTGCCACTGCACTCCAACCAGGGCAACAGAGTGAGACTCTGACACAACAATAAATAAATAAATAAGTAAACATGAAATTACCATATGATCCAACAATGCCACTTCTGGATATACACCCGAAAGAACTGAAAGCAGAAACTCAAACAGATATTTGTATATCCATGTTGATAGCAACATTCTTCACAACACCCAAAAGGTAAAAGCAACACAAGTAGCCATCAACAGATGAACAGATAAACAAAAGGTGGCATATCCATACATGGAATGTTATTGAGCCTTAAAAAGGAAGGAAATTCTAACATATGCTACAACATGGATGATCCTTGAATAAATTATGCTCAGTGAAATAACCCAGTCATAAAAGGACACATATTATATTATTTCATTTTTGTGAGGTGCATAAAATGGCCACATTCATAGAGACAGGAAGTAGAATGGTGGCCACTAGGGGCCGGGGGAGGAGAAAATGGGGAGTCTATTTCACAGGTATACAATTTCGGTGGGGAAGATGGGTGGTGGCGATGGTTGCAGAACAAGGTGAATGTACCTACTGCCACAGAACTGTACACTTAAAAAGGATTAAAATGGTCAATTTTATGTTCAGTATAGCTTACCACAAAAAATTATGTATATACACACAGATATCACATATCTATAAGGTCGATGCATAAGTTCATAGTGGTTTTGGTGTTTTGTTTTGTTTTGTTTTGTTTGCTTGCCCATGGAATGCAAATATCGCGTGGTGGTCACAGTTCATCACATTTGCAAATTCTCGAGTTGATGCAGATCATCAAGGATTAAAATGTTTAAAAGGTCTTCATCAAAGTCCGATGGTCTTCTTGAACATGGAGAATCACTCTGATCAAAGTCCCCTCTTTGAAATGACAGAACCATTTTCTTGCCGTGCTTTCCCCAATGGCATTCTCCCTGTACATGACACAAATGTTCAGAACCGCCACGGCTGCCTTTACTCCTCTGTTAAACTCAAATAGAAGAACATGTCGGAAGTGTTCGTTTTTAGCCCACAAATAGCACTAACTTTCTTCAAATCTCTAAAATGCAAGGCGTATTCACAAGCACAACATTGTCACTCTAAATGACAAATGACAAGTGATAAATAAACTTCCACAATGTAGTTATGCCAAAAACAAACGCTATGAACATATGCATCAACTTAATATAAATATCCTACTGACTACACTGAGACTCAAGACCAGTTAATTCTTCCTGAAGGAGCAACTGGTTTCACCCGCAGGCCCCAAATAGGAAAAGTTTAAAGAAAAGGCCTTGGCCAAAACTACCAACAACCCATCACCACCTTAGAATCACAATGTTAATTATTAGAGACTGGGGAGACAGGGTAGCTAGCACAGGTTAGACATAAATAGATAAATTTCCTGTAGGTTTTAGGAAGTGTTCAGACATTTTTAAAATTACATTTTACTGTGGCCCAACCTGGCAGCCTACCCCACCCTCCTCAGCAAATCAAAAGAAAACCCCATCAGATATAAAAATAGGACAGCCCAACTTTTCAATATGGTTTAGCATAATAATCACTAAGAATCTTTCAGGTTCCCTGTCGAAGGCAAAAGCAGAAGGCCCAATCCCACTCCTTAACTAACCAAAGTCATAGAAATTATAATAAAACCACCTTTTAACTCATGAACTTGTGAATTGGAAACATCTGGCAAGTCTCCTGCAAAAGATAATGTGGTTAAGACTTCCCCTTCCCTCCTTTCCTCCCATCAGAACTCCAGAGTGGCAGTTACCAGTGTCCTTACTCTTTGGCATATCCGTCATTGTGAAGGTATAGCAATTGTAAAAAGTAAAAGGCATGTTTTCTCTCATCCGTACCACATCTGACATGTCTGTCTTTCCCCCTCTTCTTTCTCTAATGAACTTTGTTTTAAAATTTTGCTGTCCACTCTAAAATTCGTTTTAGAGTTGAGCCAACAAATCCACCAGTTTGCACCGAATTCCACCTGTCATCAACTGGCATCTACCTACATCTCTGTACACATTTGAACACTGAAAAAAATCTATCAGTGCAAAAATTTTAAATGAAAGAAGCAATATGATACATGAATCCTGAAAGCAAGGTAATTATTAAAGGATAGTTATAGACTTTCATCCCCTACTTTAATCTATAATAAATGCAAATGAATTAGCATATTAAATGCTTCTTACCTCTTTTTCATCACTACCATATCATCCCAGGCATATCATTTTATTTTACAAGACATAACAAACAGATAACAGTTCCAGAGGTGGTAAAATAAAATGTAATCACACAACACTGTAGAGTCGGATTTGGTGCTATTCAGCTGATGTGTGATGAGTTTGGCTGGCAGGGGCGGGCTGCTGCACACAGTGGTGTCACCTCCGCACTCCCCTCTTCCACCTTGCCATGTTACAGCTGTGCAAGAGAGGGTACCAGGAACTGAAAAGCAAGTCGCCTTGAATGACATTTTTGCCCTCATTTCACATAGGAGAGGAATGAAATGGAATGGAATGGAATAGAGAGGAATAGGTTTGAATTGTTATGTCTCTCCTGTACCTGGTACATCAAGACACAGCCAAAACCTGTCATAGAATTAATTCACTGCGTTCGATGCAGTTTTCAAATACACAGGAACATCAAATGCCAATTATCTTTATTTGTATATAAGAGGAGGAAATTGTTGGAAATTGTTTTACATATGCCTTCTACTACTAATGGCAAATCCAAATGCCAGGCCACAAGCCGATTATTATGTGGCCTCACACTGATACAAAGGGTAAGGGGAGGCTGAATCAGGAGAATGGAGCCAGGTGTCAGTTCTCCTTCTGTTTCACCTTGTGTGGATTCAAAGGCCCCTTGAGCTTTGTTCAAAACTATACCTTCCAGTCCCCACAGTCTCCTCTACTGCACCTATTTCAACACCAGGACCTCAGGTGAGGAGTGGGAAAAGTGAAATCTCTCCTGGACCCAATATCTTTTCTCCCCTACTATCTCTGCTGTTTTTCACCTCTCTTTCCAGTTCTCATCTCTTCTCTCTCCTATCGTATGTACCCAGATTTTAGATACCATTGGAAAAGTCTTTCTTGTTATTACTTGGATCATGGGAAATGTTTCCCAGAGCAGTAACATTAAACATGGTGGTTCAGGTCCCATAGCTTCCCATAAACATCAATTACTTCAAACACTTCAAATAAAGACCACTGCAACCAATCAGGACACGCTTTTCCTCTAGGCAACTGGCTAATCAATACTTCCATCATTGTAAACAGAAAGCAATCTGCAGGTTCTAGGTTGGTTTTGACTTGATATTCATAAGCTACTTTAGTACTAGACACTTCCGTACTAACTTTCTGCCTTATATATTTCTGTACGTAGAAGTGCTCCCAGTCTGAAGTTTCCAGAAATCCTATCATCATGTTAACAAAACTTGCATTCACATAAAACAAATGTCAGTGAGAAAAAGTTTTTCCGCTACCCACTACTCTCTTTAGGTTCATTTTCTGAGGGTATGTGAATTAAACTGACAAAAAACAGATTAGCAAGAGAAAAGAAGTTTATTTGCACATGCATGTGGGAGTGCCCCAAGGGGATTAACTCAAAGGGGTGGTTAGAATGTTGAATTTATATACCTAACTGTGTAGGGAAGGGAGAGAAAAGGCTCCTGTGGGAAGAATAAATATGTTTCTTTAGAAAAGGCAAGTGGAGTTTTAGTAGAGAAAACCGGAGATAAGGAAGTCTGTGATAATGGCCATTTATACAGGTACAAGGGGTCTTTCTGTTTTCTTCATAGCCATTAGCCTCCCATTGAGAGGGGATTTATGGTAACCACAATTCCAAAAAGTTGCTGTTTTAGTCAGATAAGAGAAGCTCCGAGATGTCTTTCTGTGTTGTGAACTCTCAAATGTCTTGAGCTTAAAATAATCTTTATACCAACTCTGGAATTTTAAGTGGGTACTCATTCAGAAGACTGCAAGTAGGTAGGTACATTTGTTATAAAGACAGTATGACCAGTCTTCTATAAGCAGTAAAGTAACTCTCCTAATGTGTATATGGCCTTTAGGTTTATTCTCTTTATGAAACCCACCTTTCCATCAAATAGTGCACAATCCTAATTGTCTCACTCCAAAGATTACTAAAAATTGTCAGCTTGCTCATTTGTTCCCACATGTATTCTCTGTCTCATAACAACACACACTCATTAAGACGATTCTGGCAGATTCTGGCAAACACAAGTTCAGGATTCCAGGCAAGATTCACACTTTCTCAAATAATTCCTGCATTCCTTTGTTCAGATGTTCAGAAAAGCACTTAGCTCACTGTCTGAAATGGAAATGGTTTGATTACCCTGGGGCAAGGGGAAATGATGGAGTGAGACAGAAAGAGAAAGGGAGAATGAGCTCAACACCTTAGAACAAAAGGGTTAGAGCTGGACAGGGAATTTTGGAGAAAATCTGATTCGATCCTGTTAATCTCCTAATGAAGAAATTGCTAAACCTCAGAGAGGTTAAATTACTCGCTCAAGGGCATACCACTACCTGGTGACTGAGCCAGGATTCCTGGCTGCCAATCGTGTGTGTGTGTGTGTGTGTGTGTGTGTGTGTGTGTGTGTGTGTGTGTGTTGGAATCTCACTCCATCGTCCAGGAGCGCATGGCCTCCCAGAGCGCTGCGATTACAGGCGTGTGTGTGTGTGTGTGTGTGTGTGTGTGTGTGTGTGTGTGTGTGTGTACACACTTAACCTCTAACTGAAGCATTGATAAAAAAAAATGGCAATCTCAGATGCATGCTTCAATAGTCAGTGGTATTTTCGAAACCTGACAGAACTTGAACTAGTCACTCAAATAATCATCTACTCTCCTTTTAATGATCTCCCCAAGAGAGACTGCCTCTTGGTAGATGTTTCTATGTTGATTTAAGACCAGTTCCACACATTCTAAAGGAGATGTGGCCAATTCCTTTTATTACTCTTTAAACTCTCTTGATTTCCTAAAAGTCTATAAGTAGTTTCTTCCCCTCACTCTCTGCCCACCCACACCACTGAATGTATTATGAAAAGAATATTTTAAGGTTATTTTAAGATGTTACTCTTCTACTTTTATATTTCTCCACATTTCTTGTTTTGAGCCTATATTACCTTTGTAATGGGGGGTGGGCAATACTGATGCATTTTTTCATTTCCATTATTCTATGTCAACTGGACAGCTCAAAATCTAATCATATAAATTGGTAAATATTCCTTTAAAATTCAAAGATTAAGAAAGACTTCCCCTCTCCAAAAAAGGCCTATTTTCTTTTCCTTTCTATTGTTATTTTGTTGTGTGTTTTTTGTTTATTTGTTTTGGTGGGGGGGGTTGAGTCATAGTCTCAACTGTTGCCTAGACTAGAGTGCAGTAGCACACTCACAGCCACCACACCTCTACCTGCTGGGCTCAGGCGATCCCTCCACCTCAACCTTCCAAGTAGCTGGAACCACAGCATGCGCCACCACGCCCAGCTAATTTTTTATTTATTACAGAGACGAGGTCTCACCAAGTTGCTCAGGCTGGTCTCGAACTCCTGGGCTCAGGTAATCCTCTCATCTCTGCCTCCCAAAGTTCTGGGATTGCAGGCATGAGCTACCACACCCAGGTGTTGTGGTTTTTAACTACACATAGGAGAGAATACCAAGGGTAATGCACACCTACTATTACTCTCTTGTCTGCAACCATCAACTAGGGAGTAAAGGAGCCAGGAAAGAGGGTTATACTCTAAGGACTGTGGCCTTGGGAACAGAGCCCTGCCTGCCCTTCAATTCCCTAAATAACCAGTCTTCAGCATCAACTCATTTAGTTGGCGCCCAGGGCATAAAATATACTTTGTGAAGTATGTCACAATACTAGAAACACATAGATCTGCCAGTACACAGGTTGGCTACAGGGACCATTCCCACTAATTAAAGAAGGGAATTTTCTTTGTCTTTTTTCCCCCAGGGCTGGTAACACTTCTGTCATCCTTGTGGCTCTGTATTTCTCCTGATAAAGGTCTAACTCCGGACATCATCCCTTGGATCAAGCCAAACTAATCTCCAGGCAGCAACACAACACATCTGGCTGGTTTGACGGTCCCTCTTGCCCAGAAAAATCTTGACCTCATCTATCTTCCAAAGCCATTTGTTCTAGTTTATCTTTTCAATCTGCCCTTCTCCAGGATCTTCCTTGGATAACTTTTCACAAAATTTTTGGTTTCTTTTCTAACTCCATTTCTTTTGTTCACAATGTTCTTCCTCAGCAGTTTGTCATGAGTTCATTAAAAATGAGTGCTCATGTTTACATCAAACATATCTCAGCCTAGTCCTTGTCTCCATGAAGAAATGTGTGTATACTTTATAAACCAACAAGAAAACTTTCAGAATAGGAAACCTATGAATAAGCCATCTTTTATTTATCCATTTACAAAAACTCGTTTCTAATCCTGAACTGTGTCCCCATTTTATCAGGTAAGTTGAATTTCTGTTTTCTTCTTTTTCTTTCCAGAAATCCTAGTTTCTCTCTCTGACTCTCCATCATAAACAGCATGTTCCTGTCAGAATTCAGTGGTTAATGAGTTCCAAACTTTCACCTGTGCCAGGAAGCCTGGGTGCTCCCGAGTCCAGTATTTTACATTTCAATGAAACAGTTCAGAAATTCCAGAAGCCCATCTGTTTCCAATGGACCCACCTAGTCAGTGCATCTGACTTAAATGCACTGGTATACTTTAGTATATATGTACTTTAGTCCAAGTTAATCTGTTTTGTTCTATCATGAATGGGTCCTAGTTTGGTGCACTTTAACATTTTAGAAGTCTGATTATAGTTTTATTTCATTTAGTTCTCTTTGGGGCTGGGATAGAAAAAAAGCATCTTAAATTGCACAGCTGTACTCTCTGACTCAAGCTACCGAGCAACTGTCAAAATACAACCCAAACCACAAAGGTGTTTGAAGCCCCATGTGAAAGCTTACTCAAAGAGAGATTGTGCCAGCTTTCCCACTGTCATCCGCAGCTTGGCATTTCCCCACAAGAACAATAGGGAGACAGCTTGAGAGTGGGAAAAGTGTTCTGATGGCCTAAAATGTTTGAATATTCTCCCTTGCATTATCCAGAATATAACATAAAGGCATAATTAGAGCCAATGCACTAAACTCCCATGTTTTTGCGTGAGGGAAACTCCCATGTTTTGCGTTATTAATTCCAGTTCCTCCAAATGTCAGTTTCAGTGGGAACGTGTCTGCACAAAAATCCAAATATCTATGTCTCTTAAGTCAGAGTACTTAATTCCGTTCCTTAGAACTAATATTTCAGAATCTGTTTGGAAAAAGAAGTTAAAGATCATTTGCTGACTGCATTGCAGAGAAACTGCAGTTACCTTTATGCCTTCCAGAGGTCAAACAAAAGTCATTCTCACTATGGAAATAAAAACATCCATTGTGTGAAAGACTTGCCAGAAACTGTTAACAGTATTTGCCTCTGGGGTGCTGAGGATCTGGGACTTAATATTCATGACATACTCCTTTAGATTGTTTAACTTTTTTCCATGTCCACTTGTTGCTTTTACAATACTGAAACAAGCATTAAGAAATAAACTGAACTTGGAGGCTGTACAGGCTTAATAATGAGGTTATTACCCTGGACTCAGGAATGGAAATATATTTATGCTGGTGCCTGCAAACAATCACAGGTTCCAACAGTAAACACTCCTCCCCCGAGTGCTTTCTGACCATATTTAAGAAATATAGCTTTTCTTACTGGGACTACTGAGAAAATAAACTGGAATTCTATTTTGAGAATTCAAAGTACATACCATTCATCCAAACCAAAGAATACACGCTTGTTCCATGACCCAGACCACTACTTCACAGTTATAAAACGTGGAAAAGAAAACATAAATCTTATATCAGCAATACAGCGGCACAACTCCTCAGATTCTTCCCTAAAGAATTCCTTGAGAATCTATCATCTATATATGGTTTTGCCTTGACAACGTTTATTACTAAACCACTATAAGAGGTAAGACCCCAAAACAACCTGGAATTTATTTATAAAAATTTGTGTATTTGTTCTTATATGTTTAAACTTCAGTCACCTTCAGACTACTCTTGCTCTGTTGCAACACACCTATTGAGACACTTTTCCCACTGCCCAAAACAGTTTTTGAACTTGTAAATTCTGATGCCTTTTAGTGCATCTGCTGACTTTTTCATCTATTTCATACAGTGGCAAAATGTTTCCCTATGAGGACTTTTTTTTTTTTTTGAGTTGGAGTCTCACTCTGTCACCCAGACTGGAGTGCAGTGGCCGCTCCCAGCCACCGCAGCCACAACCTGCTGGGCTCCGGAGATCCTTTCGCCTCAGCCTTCCAAGTAGCTAGAATTACAGGTGCGTGCTACCATGCCCGGCTAATTTTTGATTTATTGTAGCGATGAGGTCTCGCCAAGTTGCCCAGGCGGATCTCAAACCCGCGGGCTCAGGCAATCCACTCACCTCAGTCTCCCAAAGCACGGGATTACAGGCTGAGCCACCGAGCCCAGCTGAGTGCTTTTTTGAATCTGAGAAACAACAACAAAAAAAGTTACTCAGAGCAAGATGGTGAATAGGAAGGGTGGTGCATGAGGTTCAATTGCTGAACACTCATCACAGTGTGGGCAGATACACTTTGTAAATCACCCATCATGAAATCTCCAAAAAAATTCACTGAGGCCAAACACAGTCTGTCACAACAACACTAGCTGGGACCCTGATGCTGATGAGCTCCTAGGATACTTATCTAGTGGAGGAAGCCTGTACTATAAGGGCCTTGCCCTCCAAAACATATTTCTGGGGGTTTTTTTGTTCCCCCCTCATATGTGTGCAACTTATTGCTTTCTTACCCTCTTACCCTAAGTATTTGCACTACTTTTCTTACCTGTGTCAAATTAAATTAGAAAATAATGATTTTGAAAATTGCTGGGCACTCATCCTTCACATTCTATATAGTCATAACATGAGCTATTGCTCTTTCATCCCAATTATCTTAAGTTCTTTGCCCTTTACCAGGTTTAACTGTCAGCTTCTTGAGGTCTTGAAGACTCCATTCTTATTCATATTTGCAGCCCCAGGACTTAGCATAGTAGACCCTCAATACATGTGTTTTCAAATCTAAACAAATTCCTCCTCAAAACGGTTCCTAATATTAGCTTTCAAAATATGTTCTCGGGCTACTTTGCCTTTTGGTCGTTTGAAAATTCAAACAGAAATCCAATATTTACTTCTCTCCCACTATCAATAATATTCCCCTGTGGTTTGGTCATCTTCTCCTACTCTACACAGAGTCCCTTAAGCTTAATTTGCCTTCATAATTATAATGACCTCTACATGAATCATTTCAAAATCTAATTCTCCAGCCCTGATTTTTTTTCTCTTATTAACTAGTCTTTTCTTTCCTGTACTTAACCAATATATACACCAAATGTCACACAGAGACACAGTCCTTCAAATGGCTAAAACAAAACACTCCATGTTCTATCCAAAGCCAAAAACCTGGAAAGGGTGTACATCTAACTTACCATTTTTAATAGCTTAGTTCAGAACCTTGAAATTATATGGCTATATGGTATTTTCAAAGATCCTTTTCCTACACATTCTGTTTTATCCTCATCCTCCTCTCACAGTAGACTATGTTCCACCAGACCCTTTTTCTTTTTCTTTTCTTTTCTTTTTTTTTTTTTTTTTTTGGAGTCAGGGTATCACAGTTTCACCCAGACTGGAGGGTAGTGCCATAATCATGACTCACCACAACCTTGACTTCCTGGGCTCAGGCAATCCTTCCGTCTCAGTTTCCTAAGTAGTTGGGACTGCTCAGGCATGCACCATCACTCCTGGCTAATTTTTTGATATTTTGGAGAGACGAGGTCTCACTATGCTGCCTAGGCTGGTCTTGAACTCCGGAGCTCAAGTGCTCCTCCCACCTTGGCCTCTCAAAGCGCTGGGATTACAACATGAGCCACCAGGCCGCCTCAGACCCTTGTTTTTGTAATACTCCTATTTCATTGAAATTCCCAGTCTGTGGACCCTAATTTCAATTAGTCCCAAATGCACTTGGGAGGAAATCTCATTTTCCTCATTTATTCTTTTGACTATGCCACTCAGCCTTGGTGATTTTCAAAGAAGGGAGGGGAAAGGAGAAAGTACCTGTATACCGAGGCATGTTAGAATACCCAGGAAGATATGTAGTTATCTTTTTTTTTTTTTTTTTTGGAGTTGTAGTTTCACTCTTGTTACCCAGGCTGGAGTGCAGTGGTACACTCACAGCCACCGCAGCCTCGACCTGCTGGGCTCAGGCGATCCTTCCACCTCAGCCTTCCAAGTAGCTGGAACTACAGACACACACTACCATGCCTGGCTAGTTTTTGTGATTTATTGTAGAGACAGGGTCCCACCAAGTTGCCCAGACTGGACTCTAACCCCCAGGTTCAGAAAATCCTCTCACCTCAGCCTCCCAAAGTGCTGGGACTACAGGTTGAGCCACCAAGCCAGGCCTGTAGTTATTATCTTACTTCAATATTGTTTTTTGTTTTTTGTTTTGAGTTGGAGTCTCACTCTGTCACCCAGACTGAAGTGCAGTGGCCACTTCTGGCCACCGCAGCCTCGACCTGCTGGACTCCGGCGATCCTTCCACCTCAGCCTTCCAAGTAGCTGGAACTACAGGCGTGCGCTACCACGCCCAGCTAATTTTTTCATTTATTGTAGAGATGAGGTCTCGCCAAGTTGCCCAGGTGGGTCTCAAACCCGCAGGCTCAGGCAATCCACTCACCTCAGCCTCCCAAAGGCGCAGGATTACAGGCTAAGCCACCAAGCCCGGCTTCGATATTCTTTTTTTTTGGTTTTTTTTTTTTTTGAGTTGGAGTCTCACTCTTGTTGTCCAGCCTGGAGTGCAGTGGCATGCTCACAGTCACTGCAGCCTCAACCTGCTGGGCTCAGGCGATCCTTCCGCCTCAGCCTTCCAAGTAGCTAGAACTACAGACACATGCCACCACACCTGGCTAGTTTTTGTGACTTATTGTAGAGACAAGGTTTTACCAAGTTGCCCAGGCTTGTCTTGAACCCCCGGGCTCAGGCAGTCCTCTGGCCTCAGCCTCCCAAAGTGCTGGGATTATAGGTATGAGCTACCATGCCTGACCTTAATTCAATATTCTAATCTAATTTACATTTAGGGGAAATCCTTTTTCTGCAATACAGAGAGTGAAGCTCAACCAAACCACCTTAGCTAGAGATATGCAGAAAACATGGTCACCTATACATTTATGAGGAGGAGGAGTAATTAGAGTTTTAGGATAGGATGGTAAAGACACATGTTTATCTAAAGAAGGCATGAGTTTTAAAAAGATGAGAAGCACTGTGATAGCATTCTATTACCTGCAATACGAATTCAAATTTCTGAGAAAAGGCTGACCACATCCTCGTTCCTTTTTCCTCCACACCACTGAATCTGTCTTTTCCTGTCAGAACTCCCTTACAACTTCTTCCATGGTGGCTTTCACCATTTCATGGTCAACATTTCTTTATTCATTTATCTCATTTCTCACACTTTCAAAGTCTATCTCAGAGATACTATTTTGTCCTCATCTACATAAGAGAAATACTCTATAATCTTCCCTCCTTGGGGGAGGAGTGCTTATAGGCACCAGTATAAATATGTTTCCATTCCTAAACCCAAGGGGATAATCTCATTATTAAACTTATACAACATTCAAGTCAATTTATTTCTTTGTGTGTGTGTGTATGTGTGTGTGTGTGTGTGTGTGTGTGTAAATTAGCTGGGGATGGGGTTCTCCCTATGTTGTCCAGGCTGGTCTCAAATTCCTGGTCTCAAGTGATCCTCCCACCTCAGCCTCTCAAAGTGCTGGGATTATAGGCATGAGCCACCGGACCCAGCTTCAAATCAGTTTATTTCTTAATGCTGTTTCAGGATTGTAAAAGTAACAAGGTGGGGGGGATAGTTAAACAATATATCATACACACTTAGCATGTGTATGTAAAATGTTTATTTTTGTACCTAATTGTTAAGCTTGTGAAATCTTCAATTTGTCATTCTCTAGAATAAATTACATGCTGCTCCTTGAGAGCAAAAACTCAGTTATTGTGTCTTTTTTTTTCTATATTCTAATTTTTTATCTCATGGATGTTCTACAAATATTGAGTCAAATCTGAAAATGTAGCAATAAGATGGAATCACTTGTTAATCCACTGGAGCCTATACACACAACGCCAAAACACTCACCTAATATCTGTCTTGGGCTGAACTAGATAAGATATGTATGAATAATATGGTGAAGTCTGACCTCCAATATCCTTGCACTGACAGGAAATCTCCATCCCTCATTTTCTTTCTTCTGAATGAACCAGAATTTATAATGTCAAAATGCCTTCCTAGGGGAAATGAGATGAGCTTTAAATTCAAGAGTTCCTTCAGTCATTTCAAGACATACTATATATGGAGTTTTAAGACCAGAACACAGGGTGTGTAATTCAATAGCAAACCAATTATTTTAGACAATACTAACTTTAACAGTCTTTCCAGACTGGGTGCAATGACTCACGCCTGTAATCACAGCACTTTTGGAGGCCAAGGCAGAAGGATCGCTTAAGCCCAGGGGTTCGATACCAGCCTGAGCAATATAGCAAGACCTCATCTCTACAAAAAAATCAAAAAATTCGCAGGGCATGGTGGCACACACCTGTAGTTCCAGCTCCTTGGGAGGCTGAGGTGGACCCAAGAGGTCAAGGTTGCAGTGAGCCAACGTCATGCCACTGCACTCTAGCCTGGGCGACAGAGCAAGACCCCTACTTAAAAATAAATACATCAATAAATAAAAACCTTTCTAAAGGACTTCAGTATTGAAATCACTCTATTCAGAAAGTTTGGATATAATCCTAATTTTTTTGAATTTATATTAGAAATCCTCAGGCATAATTTCCATGAAGTAGATTAAAATAATTGAAAATGATAAATAGGCTAAATAACACAGATATTTTTGTAATCTTAGGCACTTTTATGCTTAGTTTTTCAAACTCCATTTTAAGAATGACAGTGTTAATAAATCATTTAAAATGCAGAATATGGTAAGTTTATTCACTGGAGTACTAAACAGTCACAAAAATAAACTATTGCTTCACACAAAAACTTGGGAAAATCTCACAAATATTAGGTGAAGGGAAAGAGGTCAGACACAAAAGAACGCATCCTATATGACTCCATTTATACAAAGGTCAAAAGAAGGTGAAAGTGACCTATGGCATCAAACGTCAAGAGAGTGGTCACCTTTAGCAGGAGAATAAAAACAGAGAGGACGCATAAGTGTGGCTTCTGGGATGTGGGCATTGTTTTGTTTCTTGTTCTGGGTGCTGGTTACACAAATGTATTCACTTTTTTTTTTTTTTTGAGTTGGAGTCTCACTCTGTCGCCCAGACTGGAGTGCAGTGGCCGCTCCCGGCCACCGCAGCCTCGACCTGCTGAGCTCTGGCGATCCTTCCGCCTCAGCCTTCCAAGTAGCCGGAATTACAGGCATGTGCTGCCATACCCGGCTAATTTTTTGATTTATTGTAGAGATGAGGCCTCGCTGCCCAAGCGGGTCTTGAACCCACGGGCTCATGCAATCCATTCACCTCAGCCTCCCAAAGGCGCGGGATTACAGGCTGAGCCACCGAGCCCGGCTGTATTCACTTTTTTTAAAAACCATCAGATTGTCTACTTGGGATTTGTTTCACTTTTCCATGAATACATTATGTTTTAAATAAAAGTTTACTCACCAAATAATAAAAATAATGTCCATAACCTTCATCCTCATGAAAAGTTATTTTTATAGAAAATAGGTACTTCTTTAACAAAATGCATAGGCTTTGTTTAAATTAGAAAATATCCTTATTTTTGACTGTCCCTTTAATCTGCTTGATTGGGCTCTTCTTCCCCTCATACACAATGAATACACGAGTATACTCATTACTTTTCTGTTAACTCTCAGGTAGTTAAGTTATTTGTGTGTTTATCTTAGAGTTGAGAGGTACAAGTGAGGATTTGATACAAAAGTAGGCTGCATGCAGTGAAGTTTGGGGTTCTAGCTGGCCCTCTCTCCCTTTGGTAGTGGACCAGGTACCCTTTGTGTTGCTACATGCTCCCTTTCCTCCTTTGTCCTCCTCCCGCCCAGCAGCACCCAGCATCTGCCAATCTGATTCTTGTGCTAGTGTGATAGGTTAATTTCTAATTGCATGAAACAATATGTGATTAAAAAAAAATAATGGCACAACCAATACTTGTTCCCCAAAACGGGCCATGTAATTATTAAATAGGATGCTGCACTGTCTAGTAAAGAGAGGACAAACCCGATTCGGAAATCCAGGGTTAATGTTAGCATTATCTGTGAAACTAGACAAGTCATAAGTGTTCCTTGGTTCTGTTTCAATTATATGCAAGAGTGAGTGTCTAAAGTTTTCAGTAGACCTATCAACAGTGTTCCTTCCAGAACAAGGAAATCTTCAACCTGAGACTATGCAAAGTTCTGGAAAGCACAGCCAAAGAGAAGTAGGGCAGTAGCAGAGTCCCGAATGGACATCTCCTTGATTGTCTATCTTGACCATTAAGTCCAAAGTAAGAATAGGATCTGTGCTCATGCAACCTGTTTAAGGTTATTCTTTTGTGTTCTCAGCCTGCTTGCACTGTGACCAAAAAAACAGGGTAATTAAGAATTGTCTCTACCTTGGAGGAGCTAACTATATAGTAGGAAAAAGAACACATGTATTCAAAAATACATGTATTCACACAAGTGAAATATCTAAAGTGATAAGGTAGTCGATAAAAAGGAGATACTTAGAATTTTAAAAAGCTTTCCTTTAATGAGCAATGAACCTTAAAGAATGTGTTAGAATCACACATGAAGAATATAAAGCAGAAGGGAAAATAAGTGTTAAATGCCAGACATCTTTCACACCCATGGCAGCATCTGCCAATCTGACTCTTGTGCTAGTGTGACAGGTTAATTTCTAATTGCATGAAGCAATATGTGATTAAAAAAATAATGGCACAACCAATACATGTTCCCCAAAATGAGCAGTGTAATTATTAAATAGGAAGCTGCACTGTCTAGTAAAGAGATGACAAACCTGGCTCAGAAATCCAGGGTTAATGATGGCAGATAACACTAGTCTTTTGTGGCAATCTCTCTTGCTGAGTTCATTCTGTACTTCAGGATCCTTCTCAACATAGGCTTCCTCATTACTACAACTAATCAGAACAGCTATATAAGATGACACATATTTTCCCTCACTGGTGTAAGATAAAACACACAAATGAATAGAGGTACATGAGAAAAGTAAGCAGTACAGGTTGGCAGGAGCATAGAAAGCCTATAAAGAAATAATGGGATACAAATATGGAAATTTATGTCAAAATCAGATCATAGAGCGATAGAGTGACCTGAATGCCAAGATTAGCAAATTTGGATTCTTTTCTATTCTTTAATGTCTAGCAAATGAGGTTCAGTGTTAAATATAATGTTGTGCATTGTGTAAAATGGAAAGGTTCCACTTTATAACTTTCTCCATCGAGGGAGAGAACTAGAGTTGAGAAAGTACAAGGCAGAAGTTTGCCAAGGCAGCGATGGTATAAGGAAAAGAGGGCAGAACAATTTTAGTGCTGGTGAGAGACAGCCTGGTTGACAGGGTTGATCATGGATCTGGGAAAGGAATTAAGAAGGGAAGACTAAACAGGCTTGGTGGCTCAAACCTGTAATCCCAGCAATTTGGGAGGCCAAGGTGAGAGGATTGCCTGAGCCCATGGGTTCGAGACCAGCGGGGCAAGTTCTAGAGACCTCATCTCTATGATAAATCAAAAACTTGACCAGGCTTGGTAGCGCACACCTGTATTTCTGGCTACTTGGAAGGCTGAGGCGGAAGGATCACCAGAGCCCAGCAGGTCAATGTCAGAGTGGCCATGAACATGCCACTGCACTCCAGCCTGGGTGGCAAGGTGAGACTCTGACTCAAAAAAAAAAGAGAGAGAGAGAGAAGAGTTAACTGGGAGAAGATAGAGGCACTGAGAAATCGGAGACGACAAAAAAAAAAAAGGTAAAGTACAAGTTCATCGAATGAGAGAGGATAGGCTGGGTGCAGTAGCTCATGCCTGTAATCTCAGCACTTTAGGAGGCCAAGGTGGGAGAATTGCTTGAACCCAGGAATCTGAGACCAAGCTGGGCAACACAGTGAGACCTCGTTTCTACAAAAAAAATTAGCCAGACTTGGTGCCACGTGCCTGTAGTCCCAGCTACTCGAGAGGTCAAGGTGGGAGGATCACCTGAGCCCAGGAGTTTGAGGCTGTGGTGAATCGTGATCATGCCACTGTACTCCAGCCTGGGTGACAGAGTGAGACCCTGACTCAAAAAAAAAAAAGAAGAGGAAGAAGAAGAATGAGAGAGGATAAAAATAGAATAATGGCCGGGCTTGGTGGCTCAGCCTGTAATTCCGTGCCTTTGGGAGGCCGAGATGAGTGGATTGCCTGAGCCCACGGGTTCAAGCCCCGCCTGGGCAAACGAGACCTCATCTCTACAATAAATCAAAAAATTAGCTGGGTATGGCAGCATGCATCTGTAGTTCTGTGACTTGGAAGGCTGAGGCGGAAGGATCAGTGGAGCCCAGCAGGTCAAGGCTGCGGTGGCCGGGAGCAGCCATTGCACTCCAGTCTGGGCGACTGAGTGAGACTCCAACTCAAAAAAAAAAAAAAAAAACAAATAGAATAATGGACAGATAAGTGAGATAAGAGAGATTTTATATATACAGTTTTAAAGCTGGAACATTAGTTTCCAGAGACTATAACACTCACAGAGAGGCAGCATTTGGAGATGCTGATGTCTGGTGACAATTTTGAGGAATGAGATAGAAAGTAAGAAGAGTAAAACTGAAGAGTGTGAGAGAGTCTGGAGGTCAATGAAAAATAGCAACATGGATAAAAAGGGACAGAATTCTAGCTGTCCAGCAGCCTTCAGAGAGTAGTAGGGTTCTGTGTCTGTTGATGGCACTGGAACAAGAGTTTAGAGCTTCAGAAGGAGGCATTGAGCTGAAGTGTGTTTGTCCTTCCTCTCCAAAACTAGAATGAAGGGTAGAGGGACAAAAAAGACTATTGGAGGATCCTGTAAGGAGACAGGTAGGCTATGGTTATGGTGAAAGATAAAAGGAATTGTAAAGAAAAAGGCCAGCATGTAGAAGGTGCCAGATACTTTGAACCTAAAAAAATTAACGAGCATTCCTAACGGGCAATTTCAACTTCTAGACTTGCTGAGGTCCTCATTTCCCTCCAATATCATAACAAACAAAGGCAAAAACATTTTGAGCAGTCTTTACCTAGGGGAGGAGTGGAGAAGGGGGAGATCTTCCTCACATGCCTTCATTGAAACTGACCTGACACACTTGGCAACAAGACCACACATTTCCAATCGATTGCAAGAGTCATAGTTCTCAAAGGCATCACATCATTTCTGCTTCACTTTTTCCCCCTTCAAATCAACAAGTACTTATAGAACATCAAAAGTTGGAGTTTCTTGCAAAGCTAGACATGCTCTTACCATCTGATCCAGCAATTATACTCCCCAAGCCGGGCTGGGTGGCTCAGCCTGTAATCCCGTGCCTTGGGAGGCTGAGGTGAGTAGATTGCCTGAGCCCGCGGATTCGAGACCCGCCTGGGCAACTTGGCAAGACCTCATCTCTACAATAAATTTTAAAAAATCAGCCGGGCGTGGTAGCACGTGCCTGTAATTCTGGTTACTCGGAAGACTGAGGCGGAAGGATCGCCGGAGACCAGCAGGTCAAAGCTGCAGTGGCCGGGAGTGGCCACTGAACTCCAGTCTGGGTGACAGAGTGAGACTCCAACTCAAAAAAAAAAAAAAATATTATACTCCTCAGTATTGACCCAAATGAGTTAAAAGCTATATTCACACAGGAACCCATACACAAATGTTTATAGCAGTTTAATTCATAATCGCCAAAACTTGGAAGCAACAAAGATGTCCTTCGGTAAGTTAATGGGTAAACAAACTGTGGTACATCTGTAAAATGCAATATTACTCAGTGATTAAAAAAAGAAGAAGAAATGAGCTATCAAGGCACAAAAAGACATGGAGGAAACTGAAATGCATATTGCTAAATGAAAGAAGCCAGTCTGAAACAGTTACTCTATGTAATTCCAACTAACTATATGATGTATTGGAAAAGACAAAATTTTGGAGGCACTAAAAAGATCAGTGGTTGCCAGAAGCTTGAAAGTAGAAAAGAGGACAGGTAAAGCACAGGAGATTTTTAGAGCAGTGAAATGACTCTGGGTGCTATTATACATGCCATTATACATTTGTCAAAACCCAGGACAGGCACAGCAGCTCATGCCTGTAATCCCAGCACTTTGGGAGGCGGAGACCAGAGTACTGCCTGAGCCCAAGGGTTTGAGATCAGCCTGGGTAATGTGGTGAGACCTCATCTTGATGATAAATCAAAAAAATTAGCTGGTTGTGGTGGCACACACCTGTAGTTCTGGCTACTTGGAAGGCTGAGGTGGAAGGATCGTCTGAACCCAGCAGGTGGAGGCTGCAGTGGCAGTGATTGTGCCACTCCAACCTGGGTGACAGAGTGAGAGCCAGACTGGAAAACAAACCAACCAACCATAGAATGAACAATACAAAGAGTGAACCCTGATTTAAATTATTAATCTCAATTAATAATGCACTCGTATTGGCTCATCAATTGTAACATACCACACTAATGCAAAATATTAATTATAGGGAAAACTGAGGTGGGTAAGGTGTGAGTAGTATAGGGAAATTCTCTGGACTCTGTGCCTAAATTTTCTGTAAACCTAAAACTGCTCTAAAAACAATAAGGTCTATGATTTTGAAAATAATAATAAGTTAGCCCTGAGATGTTGAAGAAATGCAACTACTTATACCAAATTTTAAACTATACTTTTTTTTTTGAAGAAAACATCGGTAATTTTATTTATGATGTTGGAATGGCAAAAAACTTCTCTCAGTAGTTGTGAAACTTAGGACCTATGATGGAAGGATTTATAAATATGACAATAAATTATATATTTATTTACGATGACAAAAAAAATCAAAGAAAATTAGAAATGTCAAAATAGTTGCAACCCCCGATGACAAAAGGTAATTTACTTTCCTTACAAAAAGCTCTCACAAATCTTGGGTGTTCACTAAAAGAAGGATTAAGTAATTAGAGATTTCCACTCAAACATGGTGCTTGCATTTCTTTTCCTTCAGATGGAGACTGATTATTTGGAAGTGTTTTCAGTATAGAAACCCACTACAACAAAAAGTGTGGTGAAGTTTCAAGAATTGGGGAAGAAAGTGTAATAATCATTAGCAGAACTTCTAAATAACTCAGGGGCCCTAAAATTATGCGGAGCAAAGGAAGATCACTGAACCAAAGGCCATGGTCAGTTTTCACATATCTAGGAAGGAAGGACAGATTTAAGCCCCAAAATCCATGTGCTTACTTCCATCCTGTTAACTCAGCGGAACTTAAAGAAAACGCACTCAGAATTTCATTTTACAGTCATTCCTTTCCTAAAGAGAGTCACAGGGAACTCTGGTTTATTTCTTCAACAAGACCTGGTGAATTAGAGTTATCTTTTCAATAAAGTATGCACACTCTGTGCCATAATGGGTCTTGCAGAAAGCAGATTACCATTTAGTAATGTTTTCAATTCTTTTTAAAAGACAGGGTCCCACTTGGTCACCTGGGCTGGAGTGTAGTGGCATGATAACAGCTCACTGTATTGAGTTATACTTCTATGGTCATATATGGCAGCTTTTTCTATGGTCTTCCACTACAAGATCAGTTGCATCTGCTGTTTATGCAAGTGGCAAAGAAGTAGGCCATCTCTCTCAACTTATAAAATCAAATAAACGGGACTGTAAAGGAAGATAGAATGTTATGATTCTGTTAGGTTCCCACATGTGATAACTTAAAAGTTGGATCTGGACTATGACCTCTACCCTGTCCTTCCCTACGATGCATACATTTTAGGAGTGTTCATTCATCCTATTTCTATAGAAGAAGGTACTGAGAGTAGGACTTACCCTTTCATCAAGAACTGTTTGAAATAAAATGGAGGAGCTTGAACTGTGCCAAAATTTCTTATCCACCCTCAGACTCCCCACAACACACCAAGCAAAGAAGCTTGAAAGGGTGGACTTCAGATGGCAAAACAGAGAAGTTAATGAACAAATCTACTTAAAAATTGGAATTTGAAAACATGTTTTCTCTCATCTGTGGTTTATATAGACAGATCTCAAAAACCGACAATATTAAAATTATTTTCTCATCAAAAGGGATGCTATCTGCATTTTAATCAACCAGAAAAGTTTTATAGAATCTCTCAAGATGAAGTCCCTTACTGACCAGACATGGGAAAGTAAATTGGGTGCAAAAGGGCTTCCAAAGAAGGTGAAACAAACTATCTTCAATTCATCTCAAAGTCTCAAGCTCTGCTTCAGAAGTGCTGCCAAGTTTCAGAGTACAATAAGGAAATTTCCCTTTCCCTCCAGCCAACTATTTCACTTGCCCTTCTTAAGATACATTCTTTCCTTAGAAACCTAGAGTCTTTTGTATTTAGAGATGACCTTGCATTTTCTACTATAATATTTTATAGACAAGAAAACAGTTTTCCACTGCCAGGTTTTAAACAGTTCTTGTAGGGAAGAAAAACAAATTCAGCCTGAGTTTCTGTTTGCATTTATTTTCCTAGAATTCATCTCTAATAGGTATTTCTAGCTGCACTCACCAAAGGTTAAAGCCACAAAAGAAATAGAAATGCAACTTTAGAACATACTACTACAGTTTATAAAAAGTATTCTATGTGAGCTTGGCCAATAGGAAGCAAAAAATAAAATAAAATAATGAAAAGAAAAATAATATATAGGTAATTTTTCTGAATGGTCTAATTGACTTTAAGGACTCCCTAGAGATATGAAATATCAAACCTGTTTCTATAAACAACATTTTACTCCTTCATGCACTACATTCTTGCATTGCATATTAAGGTGGCTTGTCAGAATTAGTATTTAGACTATAAGTCTGTTTGACATAAACTGTGAGTCTGGACTATTTCTAAAGGTTGTCTTTAAAGTTTTTTTTAGAAAGCTACCCTGTACACAGCTGACAGAGATATCAAATAATAAATCCTGTGTTCATGAAATACTTTTCTTTTTAAATATTTAGGATAGTGTTGTGAGCAGTCACTTTTCAAAAATAGATGTAAGAAGAAATAATATGATATTAAATCCTTTTATAAGTGCTGACAACGGCATTAGAGATTCAAAAACGGAATAGAGTGGATACACAAGGCAATAATTTTCCACTGAATAGCCTTCAACGTCAATGCATACACATTAAGACATTAATTGCTTATCCTCACATTTTTCTGGTTGCATATTTGCAAGATAAAACTGGTTCCATATGAAATTCTCAAAGTGGTCTGTTTAGATGAACCAGGGAGAAAACCATTCACGGATCAATCACAACTGAACCATTGACCCTGCTGTGTGTTGGGATAGTGACCAACTTTGGCTTGTGGTCTTGACATAGCCATGTAGAACTATTGATAACTTCCATCCTCCCCTGTAAAACAGAAAGGGTACTGAGAAGCCCCATTGCTGCTCAACCCCTTAAAGTCAAATTTCAATCACCTGTGAGGTATATGTTTATATTTCCTTTGAATAGCGTCCCCACACTAACATCCTAATAGTTCAGTAGTACCTAGTGTAAGTAAAAAGCTTCTAAGACTTTTTCCATTTATGATTTTTTTCCTAAAAAGAAACTAAAAGTATGCTGCGTGTTTTCTGTATTCTAATACTTTTTTTTTTTAAATTGGAATCTCACTCTGTGTCACTCAGGCTGGAGTGCAGTATCACGCTCATGGCAACCTCGACCTGCTGGGCTCAGGCGATCCTTCTGCCTCAGCCTTCCAAGTAGCTGGAACTATAGGCATGCACCACCATGCCCAGATAATTTTTTGATTTATTGTAAAGACAAGGTCTCACTAGGTTACTCAGGCTGATCTCGAACCCTGAGCTCAGGCAATCCTCTCACTTCCACCTCCCAAAGTGCTGGGATTACAGTCATGAGCCACTGCACCCGGTCAATTTTTTTATTTATTGCAGAGACAAGGTCTCACCAAGTTGCCCAGGCTGGTCTCAACCCCCTGGGCTCAAGCAATCCTCTTGCCTCCACCTCCCAAAGTGCTGGGATTACAGCCACTGCATCCAGCTCAAGACTTTTTAAGTTAGGAAGTCATTCATTTCCTGAAAATCTCTGCTTTATCCTCTCCCCAATGCTAAAACTGAGGAAATAATAACTGTCTAGATGCTTCTGCCATTATAAGTAAAACTTTATTCACAATAAAAAGCATTTAGAACTCTTATGAATCATTAGTTGGTTAAGTGTTTTTCTTTGGAGAAACTAAAAGCTCTTCAGTGCTAGAATCACATGACCCTTCCATCTAAGTGAGGAAAGCAAAAGGTGGTTTATCATACTCAACATCTTAAGATAGTGGACTAGCATCAACAAACTCTCTGATCCTGGGTGTGCGTTTCTTCAGAAACATGCTGCTTCCTTCAAGCCCAGTGTAGATACTAGATATTGCCATCTTTAACTCAACCTGTCAGACTCAGCTATTAAAGAAAGAAAACTTATGTATCACACACAAATTTGAGAATATAAAAATTATTAAATTACATGGGTGAATTCAATATAGAAAAAACTGCTCTTTGGAAAAAATAATAGATCATAGCAATCTCTGAAAAATGTAATTGGAAAAAAGAAGTACCTAATTTTCTCCTTCTTCTCCTTCTTCTTCTTCTCCTTCTTCTCCTTCTTCTTCTTTCATATTTTAAAGATGTAGGACACATTTCAGGATTAGGTATACAAGTGGTCATCATACAGGTAAAGTTTGGGCCTCTCTTTGGTCCCCACATTTCCTGGTTTGAGATCAGAAACCCTTATTTTGTTGTGTTTCGCACTCCCCCACCCCACCAGTATCCCGCTACTACCAATCCCTTTCTTATAGGATTATGGTAAAAGTTCAGGGTCCACTTATGAATAAGAACATGTAGTACTCAGTTCTGTTTCTGTGATAGATCACCGAGTACAATAGACTTAAATCCATTCAAGTTGCTGTGAAGTCCATATATTTGTCCTTCTTTATGGCTGTATAATATTCCATTGGGTATATGTTTCACTTTTTTTTTTTTATCCAGTGCAGTTTTGATGGGCAGCACAGCTGATTCCATGTTTTTGCTATTATGAATAATGCTGCAATAAACATGAGTGTGCAGGTATCTTTTTTGTAGAATGATTTGAGTTCCTCTGGGTATATTCCCAGTAGGGGGATTGTTGGGTCATATGGAAGGCCAATGTCTAGTTCTTTTAAAAATCACCACACTGTTTTCCAAAGAGTTCGCACTAGTTTGCATTCCCATCAGCAATGTAGAAGGGTTTTTTGGGTTTTTTTCCCCTCCACATTCTCACCAGCATTTGTTGTGGTTTGTTTTATTAATGATGGCCATTCTTCCTGGGGTTAGGTGATATCTCGATGAGGTTTTGGTTTGCATTTCTCTGATGATTAGTTAGGCTGAGCACATTTTCATGTGTCTGTTGGCTACCCATGTATCTTCTTTTGAGAAATGTCTATTCATGTCTTTTGCCCACTTTCTAATGGAGCTGTTTTTTTTTTCCTTTCAGCACATTTGACCTTTCATATGACCCAGCAATCCCCCTACTGGGAATATACCAGAGGGACTCAAATCATTCTACAAAAAAGATACCTGCACACCAGGTTGTTTTGATTATAGTAGCCTTACAGTAAACTTTAAAGTCTGGAAGTGTGATACCTCTTGCTTTGTTTCTTTGCTAAGGATTGTTTTGGCTATTCATGGTCGTTTATGTTTCCATATGAATATTTGTATTGTCATTTCCAGGTCTGAGAAGAAAAATGTTGGTAATTTAATGGATTTGGCATTGAATCTGTAGATTGCCTTTGGTAGAATAGACATCTTAACAATGTTGTTTCTTCCTATTCATGGGCATGGATTATTTTTCCACTTCTTTGTGTCTTCTTGGATTTCTCTTAGCAGTATTTTGTAGTTCTCATTGTAAAACTCTTTCGTTTCTCTGGTTAAGAAGATGCCAAGGGTTTTTTGTTTTTGTTTTGGTTTTGGTTATTGTGAATGGGATTGTGCTTTTTATTTGGTTCTCTGCCTGCTTGCTGTTAGTGTATAAGAATGCAACTATCTTTTGCACATTTATTTTGTACCCCCAAGACTTTGCCAAAGTCCTTTATCAATGAGAAGTCCCTAATTTCAAACAAAAATGCTGCTGTTTCCCTTCCCTGGTGATGCTAAAGTGCTTAATATTCTAATTAGATGTGTATCAAGAAAGTAGAAGAACAACTTTCAATATGAACCACATGATTCCTATGATAATTAAGAACTGGCATAGTTTTTGTAATAGTCCCAAAAGTGCTCTGGAATCTTAATTTTAGCTAACAATGCTACCCTCTTTGTGTATTGAAACCATTCACTCAGTTGATTCGTCCCCTAGACATTACTAGATGCCTTTCCACAGACCCCCTCCAATCCTGGTTCCCATCTCAACTCCCACCTTTAACTCGGTCACCTTGGATTTTTGGCATCTATCTTCTCTGGAGAAAAGTGTGAAGATATGCAACCTGAAGTCCCCCAAGCTTGAGGTATAATTCTAACATGTTCCTAATGCCCTTCTACCTTTAAGAAGCCAGTGATCTTGAGAAAATGGCTAAGCAGGTAGAGATACAGAAACAACTGAAAACTACTGTTAAATTTGATCACTTTGCCGAACATTTAAGAAGCAAGCTTTACAAATAGTGCCAACATTTTGCTTTTTTCATTAATGTGTATAAAACTCTTTATGTTGGATAGCATTCCAATCTTTTGTCCTGACATCCACAGTCTCATTTAAATTAGGATGTCCATCTTCACCTCAAGTACAACATGGCTACCACCTAACTCATCATCAATCTCCCAAAACCCATGTTCCTGTGCTTACTGAACTGCAATCTTAAATGTTAATGCACAGGTGAATTCCTTTTTTAAGGGAAATGCAAATTCTTTCAGGGAAGAGAAATAATTTAGACTTTTTTTAATCCCTCACAGAAACGAATTCCTAATACTTTACAATAAGAAAGTGTTCAGTAAATATTTCTCAATGGATAAATCAAAAATAGTCAAGTGTGCAACTTAACAATATAGGAATTTCACTAATTTGTACAACATGATTATTTGATTCAAACATACTCTTTGATTGCTGGAATATAGGCAATTTGTTTTTGCCAGAACTAACAAAAAACTGGCAGACAAGTAAAATCTCCTTTTATTTCCTGTACATACTCTAGCATACTTTCCAGCACTTTGGGAAGCCAAGGGGAGGGGATTGCCTGAGCCCACGGGTTCAAGAACAGCCTGGGCAACTTGGCAAGACTTTGTCTCTACAATAAATTAAAAAATTAGCCGGGCATGGTAGCACATGACTGTAGTTCCGCTACTTGGAAGGCTGAGGCAGAAGGATCACTGGAGTCCAGCAGGTCGACATTGGGGTGGCCATGAGTGTGCCACTGCACTCCAGCCTGGGAGACAGAGTGAGATTCCACTTCAAAAAAAAAATTTATCTAACTGAAAATAAGGAGTTAAAATATTTTTTAGAACATTCTATATTTGTAATATTATCATTTATTAAATGCCTACTATCAACCAGATGCTTTATATACATTATCACACGTAATACTCCTAACAGCACAATTAATAACTAGTTCTGTTTTAGAGGCAAGGAAACTGACACTCAGGGAAATCAAACAATTTGGCCCAGATTACAAAATGAAACATAACAGAAAGAGTTTGACTCTAGTTCCAAATTGTTCCCACTTTATCATCCTGCCCCCACTAATAGTGAATGTCAAGTTTTAGCACTATTAAAAATGGCCTTCATGAATTCACAGAGACAGAAAATATAATGAGTATTGTCAGGATGGGGAGGGGTGAAGTATGGGGAGTTACTATTTAATGGATACAGAAGTTCAGTTTGGGATAATAAAAAGGTTCCGGACATGTATAGTGAGAATGGTTGTATAACAATGTGAATGTACTTAATACCACTAAACTATACACTTAAAAATGATTAAATGGTAAATTTTATGTTATGCATATTTTACCACAATTTATTTAAATGGACTTAAATGTTATGCCCATTTAGTTGGTTTTCTACAAACTCTATAATTTTATATTAATAGAATTCAAAAGACTTTAAAATTATAGACATTTCAGTTGTGTAATTGTTATAGTGGGAAATTTGAAGCTGCAAATTGAAACGATGATAAACATTTTTATTTTATTTTATTTTTTTATATTTTGAGTCAGAGTCTCACTCTGTTGCTCAGGCTGGAGTGCAGTGGCATGCTCACAGCCACCGCAGCACCTGCTGGGTTCAGGCAATCCTTTCGCCTCAGTCTTCCAAGTAGTTGGAACTACGGGCGCATGCCACCATGCCCGACTAATTTTTTTTTTATTTATTGTAGAGACGAGGTCTCGCCAAGTTGCCCAGGCTGGCCTCAAACCCCTGAACTCAGGCAATCCACTGCACCTGGCCCAAACATTTTTGAATACAAAAATGCATCACTGTAACTGATACTTTTTATAACACTTATTATAATCTCATTAGACTCTTTCACAGAGATTTTTAAATTTAAAAAATGTAAATTACAGAACCAAAATTCTGAAAGACATTAATACATTTATTGCTATAGTACAATATCAGTATATTTACTTAAATAAATTAATTAGTAAATAAGCCCTTATCTTCTTTCTAAACAGTTCCTAGTCTATTTTTCTATTATTTACTCAAAGTATTCTTCTTTAGTCTTGAATTTTCTAAATTGGTATTACTATTGGGTGTTCTATGAGGAAAGTCTCCATTAAAGCAGATAAGATGGCAATATGGCTTTTTTTAAATCAAGTTAAGTCATTTCAAGCATTCCCAAGAGCATATTTTTAACTAATGAGGCTTGTGATATTTTCATCTTTATGCTTGAGTTTCCAGTTTCAAGTATTTTTGTGACTGTTAGATTTCATGCATTTATATTTACAAATGAATAAATGCAGATCATGAATTATTACAGGATCTCACATGTAATGCCTGCCTAATTATTAATGAGGACTAAGTCATAAAAGGCAACCACTGTCACTCATGGGAAAAAACATGTCCCATAGCATGCAAAGAGCACTGGATGATTGATGGCTACAGCAGAAGAGACAGATGCCAACCAAGTTAAAGAAACAAGCAGAGCAGAGTGCAGTTCCAAATCATGGCTGCTTCCCAGTTGCATGGTGTGAACACAGTTATTCAGTCTTAGCAAGAAAATAAAAGCAAATCACTATTAATCATGCAGCAATCAAAAATATGTGGTTAAGCTAAAAAAAAATACCACTTGAAATAAAACGGCAAAAATCTACATGGCTTTCAAAAATTCTCAAGTCAAAAATACCTAACTTTATAAAAGAAAAAAAAATTAATGTATTAACAGAGCCAATGTCTTAATGTAAATAATGTATTTGAATGATGCAAAACTTCAATATAATACAAGATGAAATAATGTAGAATACTGAAATTACTTTTTTATTTTAAAGATGTGGGGTGCAATGAAATTACTTTCAATTTCATTAACACAAACATCAGTATATGAGAGGTAGTGAGACAGCATGGCTCTTGAGATTGGGTCCCTTTACCATCCAGGTGACCAATTTTTTTATTTGATTCTGGAAGAACTTTAAGGAAAAATTCCTTCCCATCAAAAATATATGTTTCTTCTCCATCATCTATATTCTGCCCAATCATCTACAGCCAAGGTTGCCAGATTTAACAATTAAAAATACAGGATGCCCAATTAAATTTGAATTTTAGATAAACAATGAATAATTTTTGCATAGGATATACTTACACTAAAAAAGTCATGTGCTTTTTATCTAAAATGCAAATTTAACTGTGCACTCTGTAATTTATCTGACAACCCTACCTACAGCACCTCTGCTAATATTATACTTATTTTTCATTCTTCTATTTGGTAAGCACACTGTAACAATGGCATCATAAATCATGCTTTGTTCTGTATGGCATGCAATTACACCATGAACTGGCAGCCCATGCAAAGAACTGTAATGGCTTCAATAGGAGTCCTAACTTTTGAAAGAAAATGGTAACCATTTATGGAATTATTTTAGCACAGTTAAAGACACTCTGTTTTCATCTGTTCTTGATATGCTTCTTAAGGACACATTGCAGCTTTTAATATTTGCTTTTACCCAAATGGTAATAATTAGAATGTTCAATTATGGATTTATGCATAAAATTGATCACAGCAATCAATTTTCTGCCCATATAAGTACATTTCACATCACTGTATGTATGTTTTTACAAAGGTTCCTTTGACATTGCAAATCTATGAGTTATAAAAGATTTGTTTTAAGCTTCCAAACTATCGTTACTAAATATTTCTCAAAATCTATACTTGATTGCTAAATTATAATCACCCAAGCATAAAAATGTTTAAGTCCTACGTTAGGTTACAATTCTACTCAATTGAACATATATATTGACTTAGCAAAAGATTAAAACTTTGAACTAATTTAAAAGCACAAAAAGTATTAAATAAAATGTTTTGTGCTTTTTTTTTTACTATCAGTAAAACTTAAGTTTTGAACTTAAAGATAATTTTGATCATCAAAATATCTCAAACATATAAGTCCTGTATGTAGTATTTATACTATTCCGAAGCAATTTGACAATACTTATCAGATGAATGGCCTAATCGTTTGCAAATAGTTTCATTAAATAAAGCACAGTTAATATAAATATTAGTGAAATACTGATAATTTTTTAAATATCTACTTATCCCCAACTAATAAAAATGAATCTTTCAACCCAAATTATAGCAATACAACAGAAAACATGTAATGACAATTGTTTCTGTATTCAGTGCTAAAGCATGATCTAAATGAATCAACCTCAAATTATTAATAGTATCTGTTATGCTAGACATAAAAAAAGCAAACAAATTTTATTTCTTCCCTTATAAACAACATATTTTGTTAATCTGTTAGAGTAATAGAAACATAGACTTTTGACCATGTAAAGATAAAGATCAGTAAGCTAAAACAGAAAACAGTTACATTCCCTATGAGTCATCATATTCCATTGACTAAAAACCACAATTTAAGGAAATTCTGTAGCCAACTAAATGCTTAACAGCAGTGCTATGGTCATTTGGGAGACTTTGGAAAACAATGTAAATCTTGAAGAGCAAATATCTGGCAGCTTTTCTAAACTAGATCATAATCTCTGGAAACAATAAACTTAAGATCCAACAGAGTCATTTTTAATGCTACCCTAAATTATTTTTCAAAACCAATGCCCAAAAGATGTATTTCAAATGTTTAATGGATTTAATAATTTTTTAACCTCTATCATGATATCCACCTAGTTGCTAGCACCTAGATTATAGCCTCTTGTCAACTCTGAGCTTCTCTCCATTCCAATCTCCCTTATTTAATGCTCCTAAACACATATTTTTCCTAGTTGCGCTTTTTCCAACAAGGCACTTTGAGGAAAAAGAAGAGTAGCCAACAGATACTGAGCAACTATGGGCAGAGCACTATGCCTTGTATATATAGTAAAAGAGTATAACATGGATTTAATACACCCAATGAGCAGTCATTTTAACATTGCCTAAATCTCATGTTTTTCTAGCAGTTCACTTAACTTACCCACTAATCACTAGCCAAGGACAGAACTGGTTTCTCAGAGGTAGCTATTAATAGTTGCTTTACAACCACCTCCCAATCTTGTAACTAATTAGTTTTTCTATTCCAACTATTTGCCTCTACTCATAAGACCCAAGTTAACCGACTCAGCCCTTCGTGAACTTCAAGACACAGACCCCATCACCATGGCAGCAAACATGTGACTAACCTACCCATCTGCCTGCTGTCCATCACTGACGTCAGTACCTATGCTTACCTGCTCCTTCGAGATGATGTGAAGCAGGCCATCACCCAATCACCTGAACCCAATCACCTGGCTCCATCAAGGGGAATTTTTAAAAGCATTTAACCTTAAGTAGCCAGCCACCATTGCCTTACTAGACTCTGGTGTGGCCATGTTCTCTTTGAGCTATGTTTCCTGGCTTTGGCCCCTTCCCTACCTTGGGGAGATGAATCTCCTCTTTCTCTTTCTTTCTCTCTCATTTACTTTTTTTAAAAAACCATATTTTCCAGTCTAACTTCTGTGCAATTCTTTGCATCTTTCATGTGACACTGGGCCACAAACCAGACACCCACACCCCCAGCAGGTCTGACCTAACATTCTGGATGCCCCCGCTGGGAGTGTGATCTAACATATAACATCATCTCAGAGAATCGAATGTGAGAGGTAGGAAGAGGTAGGAGTTGGAGCTGGAAAAACAAGCAGACTGCACATTGTACTGGACTTCTAAACCATGTAAAGAGATTTGTACTTGATTCCTAGGACAGTGAAAAGTCACCAAAAAGTTTTAAGCAGAAAAATGAAATAAAGATTAGGTAAAAGAAGGTGGTGGGAGACAGAATGGCCAGTTAGGAAGATGCTGTGGTAATAGAGGTTAAGTGTGAAAGTGGCCTGAACTCCAGCAACAGTGAAAACTATTCAGAAGGTGGAATCGCCGGGCTCGGTGGCTCAGCCTGTAATCCTGCACCTTTGGGAGGCTGAGGTGAGGGGATTGCCTGAGCCCGCGGGTTCGAGACCCGCCTGGGCAGCAAGACCTCATCTCTACAACAAATCAAAAAATCAGCTGGGCGTGGTAGCACACGCCTGTAGTTCCGGCTACTTGGAAGGCTGAGGCAGAAGGATCTCTGGAGCCCAGCAGGTCGAGGCTGCGGTGGCCGGGAGTGGCCACTGCACTCCAGTCTGGGTGACAGAGTGAGACTCCAATTCAAAAAAAAAACAGAAGGTGGAATCAAGAGAACATGGTAATAGATTAGATATGACAGAGAAAGCGAAAAAGAATCCAAGGATAGCATCCAGGTTGCTAACAAGGATAACGGGGGGACAGTGGTGTTATTTATGAGATGGGGAACACAGAAGAAGGGAATATCTAGGCACTTAGAAATATCCAGCAAGCAGATATATAGGCCTGGGAATATACATGTATTTAATAAACATTTTTAAGCACCTGGTTAGGAGCTCAGACTTATATAGTACCTATTACACTTCTTTTCCATCTGGGATTATAGTTTTAATGGCTATAGTATATGTCTGCCTCACTCTGAATCCCTATATTGCAAAACATAGTCTTGTCACAGATACTAGAAGCATCAATGAACAGATGATTAACAGTCATCAACAGTAACTTTGCCAAATGTATCACAGTGTAAAAAAATTACCATTGCCAAAAAGGCTATTAGTAGAGTCAAATTACAATGGCCTTGGCTCCACAATAGAGTATATATTAAAGATTTAACATAAAACATTGGATAATGAGTGACAAAATCTGTATTCTTCCTCACCCTGACATATATATGAATTAAATATCAACTAAATATTCAATAGTTGAAGAGTCAAATCTATCATAACTAAGAAAATCTATCATAACTAAGAAATCCCTTTATATATAATTACCTAAAGAGTCATCATTGTTTTCATTTTAATTGTATTTCATAGAATGAAGTGTAGGTAGATGACCAGACATGGTCCATATTCACACACCTTAACTTAAGATAACTGACAGGTAATTTGACTGAATACATGCCATATATGGTTTAATTAAGAGCTAGTGGTAGCCAATAGAACTGCTTCTCATAACACTGGTAGCCTGCCGTTGTGAGACTGGGTAAGAAGCCATCCAGGAGAAAACATTAGCTACAGCTGCTAGGAAAGTATATAAACACTTTTGCAAAAATTTTTATGGAATTATAGACTTTCCATGACTAGCCATGGGCAATATTTTTATTAGAGAAGCTGCTAGATAAAAGGATTTTCGCTGGGCTCAGTGGCTCAACCTGTAATACTAGCACTTTGGGAGGCCAAGGTGAGTCGATTGCCTGAGCCTGTGGGTTCAAGACCCACCAGGGCAACTTGGCAAGACCACATCTCTACAATAAATCCAAAATTAGCTGAGCGCAGTAGCGCACGCCTGTAGTTCCAGCTACTTGGAAGGCTGAAGTGGAAGGATTGCCAGAGCCCAGTAGATCGAGGCTGCAGTGGCTGGGAGTGTGCCACTGCACGCCAGTCTAGGCGACAGAGTGAGAATCCAGCCCAAAAAATAAAAAGATTGTCAAGTCCTTTTTTTTTTTAGGTAAAGCCTAAAATATATTTTAACAGACATATTGCATTCTTCACCTCCATGCCTTATCACACACTTGTAGGACAGGCATTAAAACTCCCATCTTATCAATGAAGAAACTGAGGCTCAGAAAAACTTTAAAATTTGCTCATGATAGCAGAGTAAGTAGTAGAGATGAGATTCTAGGATCCCAGATCAAATTCTCAACTCTGTGCCCTCTTACCTACCCAAGCAGTTAAGTTCCTAATAAGTAAAGCAAACCTAGCAATGGTAGACTACATTAACTCAGGGCAAGATTCTCTAAAGGGAAGTAGAAAAGATTGAGTCACCTTGGTTCCATTTGGAGAGAGAAAATAAATCAAGTATGTGCCTAACACTTAGTAGGAGCTATGAAAAATGCAAGTCTAAAATGCAGTAACTTTCTTCACAGAGGTGCTAGGATAGTATAATCTCCCAGTGTTTATATGACAGTTTCGAATTTATTTTGCTTGTCAAAATCAAGGTTATAGCTGATAGTCTAAAAGAATACTGCCTACGTGTTCTACTGAAAGAGCTTATAGCCTTAAAGTTTCCAGGAACACTGACTCCTAGACTGAATTTACTGTGGGATGCTAGGATTGGGTCCAATGTCATTTGGCAGCTGCATTTCGGGTTGAATCCGTGACTGGTTTTCACAAAGATTCCAGCCAATATTCCAATTCATCCATGACTCTTTCATGGAAGAAATTCACATTTAATGGATGTAAAGAAAGAGACAGTAAAATGGTACATTCTTTATATCCACTTCCACTTACTGACTTGCACCTCATTCTTAAAAATCCAGCAAGTGTCAAGCACCTAAGACAAAAAGCCAGGAAGTGCCTCTGATTCTCAGCAGCCTTGGTTGAAAAGGATACAGAAGAAATAGACAGCATTGTCCCTTAATCATATTATTACTTATAATAAAATGAGTAATAGTTGCCAGTTTATGGTTCACTCCTTCCTTAATTTTAAGTATTTATTGTAAGATCAGTCATTATTTATTTAAGGACCATGTCTTTACAGAGCATCAATCACACTCTGTCCTTGGAAAGACCACAAAACCAAACAGTTTGAAAGAGTTCTGGCTAATAAGGAATTTACAGTCTAATAGAACACAGAATTTTTAACAAGCTGAATACCAGAATCTGAGTCAGATATCATTTTTTAATACTTAGATTTTCATTCACTGTTTGCACATAATCACAAACTTTACCAAAATGAGTATAATTCCAGGAGAAAAAAAAGAAATATGAAGTCATTTACTGTAAGATGACTTTTGCTCATGCAAAAGCAAAATGCAAAGACATAGTTGAATCACAAGGAGAAATCAGTTAGGATAAATTAAGGAAGAGGCCATTGTAATAGATGCCTTTACTAAGTTTTAGGAGTCCTGAAGGCTGAGTTAGTGCCAGGGTGGGAATTATGAGAGCTTTTCTAAAATTTCAATCAACTTGAAACAAGGGGAAAAAAGCATTATATACTGTTCCAGGGTGGGAATTATGAGAGCTTTTCTGAAATTTCAATCAACTTGAAACAAGGGGGAAAAAGCATTATATACTGTTCATTAAGATAAAATTTTAGATAAAAGAATAATCAAAGCCAAGGACACAGCACAGTGTCAAATTCAGTAAGTACTTAAAAATCATTTGCTGAACTAAATGGAACCACACTAAATTCATATATAGCTAATTATTTTACTCCAAATTTGAGACAGTTGGAAACCACCTTTGAACACACTTGACTTTCTTTAAAAAATTGTATGATTGTTTGTCAAGAAAGAACAGAAAAAGTAACAATTACAAATACAAAACTTTTATGGAAGCTTTTTTAAAAAAATAACTACTGATTATATCAACACAAAAGTTTCTGAGCATTTTCTTTGTAATGCTGCAAGAGATAAGAAAAAAATCAATTTTGATCAATTCCTACAATTCCAAAGACCATGAGCAGAGACACTGGAGCTCCCCCATCTACCAGAAAGGTGATCACCACAACCCCAACCTGGTTACATGTGACAGCCAAAGGACATACTCCAGGGACAGAGTATTATGCTCTGTAACTCATGACTTAAAAATACCACCTTATTCAAAGCCCTCCATGATCAAAATCTTAAGAATTATTTTTACTTCTTGATTTCTTCTTATCTCTGAAAAGTCCTGACAATTCTTATTTTAAAACCAGTCTCAGTTTTCATTTTTTCTATTTCTAAATAATAATAATAATTAACATTTACTAACTGCCTACCAGGTGCTAACTAACCACTTAGCCAAGCACTCTACATGAATTCTCTCATATAATCCTCCCAACAACCATATATCTATATCTATCATTGATAGATAGGTAATAGATGATGATGATAGATAGATAAACAGACAGATTCTATTACAATGAAAAAGCTAAGGGTCAAAGAGATTAAGTAACCTGTCCAGTATCACACAGTCAACAGAGAATCAGGATTCCACTTCTGGTAGTCCAATTCTAGGTCCTTTAATGACAATGCCATACCACCTCTTAGACCTAGCACTTAATTCTAGAAACTTCTAGCCAATCTGCTGATCCCTAATTTATTGCTACTAGTTCACATAGTTATTAAGAAAATATTTTTAAACTTTTTAAACCAATTACTTCCTTAGTTGAGAAAAGTAAAATGGCTTTCCACATCACACTAAACTGAATCCAGCTGCCATATCAAGCTTCAGTCGACCCTTCATATTCTCTCAAATTCAGGAGCATAGTCTCTTGAATAAAGACAACTTTGCTGAACTTCTGTCAGTGGAATATGTATTTTTTCCCAGAAAGAAAAGTATCCTGATGGCTATATTAGTTATATATATTTCTGTAGAGGGAGAGATAAAGGATACAGAAAAAGAGAGGTAAAACAGTCCACTACCAAGAACCACAGTGCATCTAGCATAACAACCAATGTTGTGGTTTAGGACAAAATTTCAAATGAAAGACTGGCAAATCAGAATGTGCCACTTACTGTGTGAATCTGGGCAAGTAACTTAACCTGTCTATGCTTCAATTTCCTCATCCATGAAATGGGGTAGAGATTCCCTATTTACTATAACTAGTGTGAATAATATGAGCTAAAACATGTAGAGTGCTTAGAACAGTATCTGAAACATGGTAAGCACTCAATAAATGTCAGAGGTTATTATTTTGGTAGGAGTGTGGGAGGAGACACCCACAGAACTCCCCTCAAATATGTCAAGAACTGTCATGTGAGAGATTCTACTTACTCTTTACAGCTCCTGAAGGTAGAAATAGGACTGACAAGGAAAAGAAGAAGAACTTGGTTTGGGCTCAACATAAATTTTTTTTTCAAACAACAAAAACAGACTGAAAATGAAACTGACTCCCTTGTGAGCAAGGGAGCTTCCTGTTGACTGGAAGCCAATTCCATGCAGCTACAGGGGTTCCTGCCCTGGTTAACTGCAAAACGACCTCTGGAGGCTCTGCCAAGAAAGTTCACCACAGGTTCTTTCACACAGTGTGTGGCACAGTTACTCAAGACATCCTAAACTGTTCTTGTTTAGGGATTCTCTATGATCCACATACAGTATACATTTGCAAGTCAGCATAAAAAGTGCAGTCCATGCATGTGACACGTAATTTTGAAAATAACTGGCTCATATAGGTATTGAAATAGTACCTAGTAGCACATGAGTCATGCTCTGGTCAATAGCCCTAACCAGATGAGACAATGTGCACCCCAAAATGTAGCAGAGTACATTTTTGGCCCATTCGTGTTATAACACTCTTTGATTTATTCTCCAAACTAAGAATATATTCCATGACTAATTATTTAAACCTTAACAAAAATTTGATCTCCTTGTCTTCATTTTACTAATAAGAATCTCCTTATCTCTATCTGAGTGCACGGTCACTCAAGGAGAGACCACATTTCTCAGCATTCTTTGCAACTGGGTGTGGCTATATGACTAATGGGCCAATGAGATATGAGCAGAAGTGATATGAGCAACTTACAGTTCACTTCTTTAAAAAGAAGCTAATTGTCTTTTACTGTACTTTCCCCCCTTCCTATGAAGTAGAAGGGTATGTAAGTGGTAGTGGGCCAGTTTCATTAAAGGGACAAATCAACATCTTAAGGAGTGACCCAAAAAGAAGACAAAAAAAGTCTGGATCCCTGGATTACATTATGGAACAGAGCCACATACCTGATTTAGAATAACCTGCTTACTATTACTTATTAGAGAAATAAACATCTCTTTTGTTTGAGTCACTATATGTCGGAGTCTCTTGTTAGAGCAACATAGACTCCTAACATGTGCAAGTATTTATAAATATGGAGAATGAATCCTTCATTTCAAAAGCTTAGAGATTCATGTATAAGTATTCTCAGCTAAATTCTACCTTTAATAACGATTTTTGTTTTTAATTCAGATATAGATCAAGCCAATCATCCAAAGCAAACAATACTGTAGGGCTGGGTACCGCCGCCAAGAGTACACATTCTGAAAACTGGAAACAGAATAGTTTATGAAGGAAAAGACCCAAATGATAGGGGGAAAAGAGTACCTAAAGAAAACTATGAAGATAATTTCTCACAAGTCATAGTACCAAGTTCCTTACAGGAATAAGACAAATAATTGACCTTAATCATTTATTTGTTCTTTAAAATATTTAAGCCGTTTTCTTTCTTTTTTTCTTTCTTTCTTTTTTTTTTTTTTCAGTTAGAGTCGCCCAGGCTGAAGTGCAGTGGCATGCACGCTCACGGCCACCCCAGTGTTGACCTTCTGGGCTCCAGCGATCCTTCCACCTCAGCCTTCTGCGTAGCTGGAACTACAGATGAATGCTACCATGTCTGGCTATTTTTTATTTTATTGTAGAGACGAGGTCTTGCCAGGTTGCCTGGGCTGGTCTTGAACCCGCGGGCTCAAGCAATCCACTTGCCTCAGCCTCCCAAATTGCTGAGATTACAAGCTGAGCCACCAAGTCTGGCCAAGATATTTTCAACTATAAAACCTGAATATCAAAACTGAAACCATTAATAAGAATACAGAAAAATTTAGAACATGATCAAATAAACACAGCTAAGTTTTATGTCCATAAGAAATCTCAGAGCAATGTTTTTGTACCTTATATGAAAGCAGATTTTTTAGAAGATACTAGGCACAGTAGTTAAAGAACTTAAATCACATTTTGGTTTTCGACAATTTTTTTTTAAGAAGTTCAGAACAGCAAAAATATCCTCTGCAGAATTTTCATTTTATATAAATATATGTCCAATTCAGAGACTTTTAAATTTTGATTTCAACTTTTTTAGCTTACTTAAAGCCATTAAGCCCACTACACTCTCAGTTGATCCCAATGTCAGCAGAAAGTACGGTTTTTTTCTTCTAGTTTTTAACAGGCTTTATACAATGGAATACATTCCATGAGTTGGTCTTATAACCCATGAAACCAGATTGCAACTGATTCTCTAAGTTGTAAGCTTAGATGAAAACTACACTTTGATATAGGCAGCACTGACGAAACTAGGCTTTATTCTTATTTTAATATCGTACATGACCAAACAGGTTAGAAACCCTCTTATACTGACAATGTATATAGGAACACAATAATGACTTTAGAACTGTAAGATAAAAAAAAATCAGGTTGTTTTAAGTCACTGAGTTGGCAGTCATTTTTTACAGCAGCAATAGGAAACTAATAGTTAAGGTTTCTAACAAGTACATTTTGAAGAGTGAAAAACACAAATCTCCAATCTAGGAGTCGTGACAAAACAATTACTACAACTCCATTATCATTTCTTAGATCCCTCTGGCTTCCTTAAATGACATATATGCACCTAGTTCAATAAATGGCAGTTGCCCTGATCACAGAACAATGCAAGGTTGAACCATCTTAAATTTGTTTTCTGCCTGACTCCATTCCAGCCACATCGATATATTCTGAAATCATTGTTTTTTGGAAATTTCAGGTATCAGGGTTGCAGGCCTGAGGGGGATAAAAGAAAATGAGGAGTAAAAACTTGCCTTCCTTCCAACCCTACCACACGCACATAATAATATCTGTGAGACCTGGAGCAAGTTTCCTTACCTCTCAGAGTCTCAGATTTCTCCTCTGAAAAGTGGGAATGGTCATGATAGCTCTGTCTTCCCAGGCTGCCATAAGAATTGAAGATATTCTATGATCTTGACAATGCTGTGCTCATTATTATTCTATAACATGAATGCTTGAAAGCTCCATTACCTATCCCTGGTATCAAAACAACTCTAATTCAGTTGTCTAATTATCACAAATAATCCAGATCAAATGGCTCCCTGGAAGAATGGGAACAATGGTAAAGAGTAATGCTTAGTAAAATGAAAGGGTAGAATTAGAGAACAATCTCTAAGCTCTCATCCAGTTCTCTAATTCTATACAATGTAATTGAATAATTAAGCAGTCTAAGTCACTGGGGTATAAACATATGTGTTATTTTTCCCTTCACTGCCCATCTCAGCTCCTTTGTGTTTGTGTACTCCAGCTATCAGTAGATAGCTCACTCAGACTCCATCATGTTTCAAACTCTTTCATTTATTAAAAGGGTTATTTTAAGTCCCTCAACACTCAGTCCTTTAATTTTAAAATTTCAGCATCATGTTTTGTTCAAGGTCCTCTTCTCTACTTCCCAGTCCCCAAGGCAAGCTCGAATGGTGGATTTTGTGGCTGAGGCTGGTGGTGAGTCTACACTACTCATTTCTCCTTTTCTCTTCCCCTTGCACTTCCCTTCAGGCTTGGGCTGGAGGAGGGATAAGAAAGGTCAAGGTCTTCCCATAGAATGGCCCCATGAGGTTGTTGCAGGTCCCACTGGGTTGGTTTTGTCTGCTTCCAAGCTAACACTGAATTGCTCATTGGTTCTTTCTGTAAGGCAGGCATCCAAATGTTGTCTCTTTGTGGGGTTGCTTGTTCCCCCACAGAGTATTTCTTTTGTACATATTCATTATCCTGCTGAAAGAGATTTGGTGTGAACACTGACCTCTTCCTCCATCCCTCACTGGCCCCTGTCCTAGTCTTTTGTTACTAGGGTCCTTCGTTCAAGTGACCTCTTCAAGTGGAGCAGCATCAGAAGGGTTGGTCATCTTCTAAAATGCCCTTTCTCCATAAACAGCATTAGGGGCTCTGATGGTCCAGGAACTAAGTATCTTCCAAAGAAGAGATGAGGATCAGTCCCAACTTACATGGTGGAGAGGAGGACTGTTGGATGCCATCACCATTGCCTTCCCAGTTTTACATTCAAGAACCATCTCTTGGCCAGCCACAGTGATATACACCTGTAGTCCCAGCTACTCAGGATGCTGTGGTGGGAGGATCACTTGAGGCTGAAAGTTCAAGGTCGGCCTGGGTAACACAGTGAGACCCTGTCTCAAAAAGAAAAAATTATTGCTTGCGTCCTTTTTTTCTCAATCTCAGAAAGGGTCATGATCTTTTCCCCACCACAATGAGGTGGGTGGAAGGAATAGGCTCATATCCCTCCTCCAAGTCTACCTTCTCACTCCCAGTTCTCCCCTTATTTAGCCTTGGGGCAGGGGTGTGAGCAAGAGCAGTGGTGAAGGTAGTAAGAAGTAAAAAGGTCATGGTCCCTGAATATGTGAGTACTTAGAGACTTGTATTTTAAGCTTTGGTGACTAATTCCAGCACTCACAACTACTTGTATCCTAGTATGCCAACTTCTATGATGACTTGTTTGTCAGAAACCATTTCTCTGTATTGGTGAATCTATCATGCTGCGGGTGCCACCATGAAGAATCTCCTTGGGCTTTCCCAGGGTTGGGGCTAGAAAAATAGCCAAGTAGATAAAGTCTATCATTATTCTAAGCATTCCCATTGATACCATTGACCAATCCTTCCTCTATTCTTCCCAGAAATCTCTAGATTCAAAGAGCTTTGTGTCCAGCAAGAACCACTTTGTGTTAAGATGTGAGGTGCCCATTAGTGAAAGGCTCTCCAGAAGAACCAAAAAGTCATTAAAAAATGAATTTCAAAATGTACAACTTCTGGCAGAATGATCTAAGTAATGATATTTGTCAAACCTTTTACTCAGCCCATTTGTAAAAAAAATATAGCCCCATCTGACTCTGTTTCTCTGTAGCACACCTTGATCCTTCTTTTTCTCTTCTCTCTTTCCAGAAACCTCAACTTCTGATCAAGTTTAACTGCTAACACTTCTGAACGTAACTTCTCACAGCCCAGCGTTATTTTTCCGAAGAGTATGTCTTTAGATAAAGATCATCATTCCAGCTGTGGAATAGAAAGCTGAGGATCAAAGATGACCTGTTGTTGAGACTTCTGACTTCCAGTGTGCCTGGCATAAGTTTTCTCACACACACACACACACACACACACACACACACACAAACACACACAACTTTTGTGGACTTATCACAAAACCAGCTTGATTCTAAATTAACTAAACATGAGAAAGTATTGGGGAAAAAATTGGGGGGTTTCAAATGTTTGGGAGAAGCCTTTTTTTGCAACAACAGCAAAACTTTAAGAGAATATAACCAAATACTTTATTGTGCAAATGCTGCAATAGAAGAGGGGGGGAGACAAGAAGAGAGGGGGAGAGTATGAAAGGGTGAGAAAGAGAGAGGGAGGGAAGGAGAGAGGGAGGGAGGGGGAGAGAGAAACAAGGGGGAGGGGAGAGGAGGAAGGAAAGAAAGGAAAGAGGGAGGGAGGGAGAGAGAACAGAGGGAGGAGGGGGAGAGAGAGGGGGGAGAGGAGAGAGAATGCCAAAGACCTATATCTGTTCAGTAATTCAGCATAAATGCAGATCAATAACTAAAACTGGCATACAGTCATCTCAATAACAGAGCTTTACCTTTAACACAGGCCAGTCTCCAAGTTATAGAGATAAACCTCTGGGTATCATTTAGCCACAACAGTGGACCTCTGCACAGCAGAATGGACTCATTATCTTTAACACAATAAAGCATCCACAAGGACAGTAATTTCATAACATAATCATATAGTTAAATTTCCCACATATTGACTCTGGAATTTCTATCAAAAACAAGGAATTTAGTCATCAGACTTTCAGTTTAATGGAATTTGACAAAGATTTATCGAGCTCCTACTATGTGTGAGACACTATACCTACCTCAAAGCTAACTGGGAGAAAACATCAACCATACAGCATCATAGCCACTCCCATTCAACAAAACTGCAGCTTCCTTGGATTGGAAACTCAAATACTCCATATCAATTTACTGATGCTGGAAGACAAAACTACCCAACTATAAAATAAAGCATATCAGGTTGCAATAATTAAGTAACAGTGCATCCTTAGCCTATATAATTTATATCAAAGTTGGATCATAAATTCTGCTTCATGAGAAAGATAATTTCAAAGAATAAAAATATGTAAGCATACCTCAAAGATATTGCAAATTCAGTTCCAGATCACCACAATTAAGCAAATACCACAATAAAGCAATTCACACAAACTTTTTGGTTTACCAGTGAATATGTTATATTTACACCGTCTTATAGTCTAGTAAGTATGCAATAGCATTTTGTCTAAAAACACAATGAATATAACTTAATTTTAAAATACTTTGTGGCTTAAAAATGCTGACAATCATCTATGCCTTCAGCAAGTCATAATCTTTTTGCTGATAGAGGGTCTTGCCTCAGTGTTTATGGCTGCTGATTGACCAGAGTAACGGTTGCTGAAAGTTGGGATGACTATAGTAATTTCATGAAATAAGATAAAATAATAAATAAAGTTTGACACATCGATTGACTCTTCCTTTCTCAATAGATTTCTCCATACCATGCTATGCTGTTTGATAGAATTTTACCCCCAGTAGAGCTTCTTTCAAAATTGGAGTCCATCCTCTCAAATCCTGCCACTGCCTTATCAACTAAGTTTACGTAATATTCTACATCATTGTTGTCATTTCAACAGTGTTCACAGCATCTTCACCAGGAGTAGATTCCATCTCAAGAAACCACTTTCTTTACTCTTCCATAGAAAGCAACTCCTCATACATTCAAGTTTTATCATAAGATGAAAGCAATTTCAGTCACATCTTCAAGTTCCACTTCTAATTCTAGCTATCTTGCTACTTCCACCACCTTTGCAGTTACTTCCTCCTCTGAAGACTTGAATCCCTCAAAATCATTCATTAGGGTTGAAATCAACTTCTTCCAAACTCATGTTAATGTTGATATGTTTACTTCCACCCATGAATCACCAATAGTGTTAATGGCATCTAGAATGGTGAATCCTTTCCAGCAGGTTTCACTTTACTTTGCCTAGATCCATCAGAGAAATCACTATCTATATCAGCAATAGCCTTATGAAATGTATTTCTTAAATAATAAGGCATGAAAGTCAAAATTACTCCTTGACCCATAGGCCGCAGAATGGATATTGTACTAGCAGGCATGAAACAACATAAATCTCCTTGTACATCTCCATCAGAGCTCTTGGGTGACCAGGTACATTGTCAAGGAGCAGCAATGTTTTTTAGCAGATTATTACTTTCTGAGCAGTAAGTCTCAACAGTGGGCTTAAAATATTCGGTAAACCATGCTGCAACCAGATGTGCTGTCATCTAGGCTTTGTTGCTCCATTTCCAATGCACAGGCAAGTAGACTTAGCATGATTCTTAGGGGTCCTAGGATTTTCAGAATGATAAATGAGCATTAGATTCAACTTAAAGTCACTAGATACATTATCCTCCAACAAGAGAGTCAACCTGTACTTTGAAGCTTTGAAGTCAGACATTGACTTCCTCCTAAATATGAAAGTCCTAGATGGAATCTTCTCCCAATATAAGGTTGTTTCATCTACACTGAAAAATCTGTTGCTTATTGCAATTACTGTCATCAATGATCTTAGCTATATCTTCTGGATAATTTGCTGCAGCTTCTACATCAGCACTTGCTGCTTCACCTTGTATGTTTATGTAGAGATAGCTTCTTTCCCTCAACCTCATAAACCAGCCTCTGTGCTAGCTTCCAGCTTTTCTTCTGCAGCTTCCTCAGCCTTCATAGAATTGAAAAGAGTTAATGCCTTACTCTAGATTAGGCTTTGGCTTAAGGGAATGTTGTGGCAAGTTTGATCTTCTATCCAGACTACTAAAACTTTCTCCATCTAAACAATAAGATTGAGGCAGAGCATGGTGGCTCACACCTGTAATCCCAGAACTTTGAGAGGCTAATGTCAGAGAATTGCTTGAGCCCAAGAGTTCAAGACCAGCCTAGGCAACATAATGAGATCTTGTTCTACAAAAAAACCAAGAAACTTAGCTAAGTGTGATGGCACACACCTATAAGTCTCAGAAAAGTCTCAGTTACTCTGGAGGTTGAGGTGAAAGGATCGCCTAAGCCCAGGAGGTCAAGGCTGCAGTAAGCCATGATTGTGCCACTGTCCTCTAGCCTGGGCAACAGAGCAAGACCCCCAACTCAAAAAACAGTAAGACTAATTTACTCTCTTATTATTTGTGTCTTCACTGGAGTAGCACCTTTAATTTTCTTCAAGAACTTTTCTTTTGCATTCACAACTTGGCTACTTGTTTGGCATATGAGACCTACCTTTTGCCCTATCTCAGCTTTTGACATGCCTTCCTCCCTAAGTTTAATCATTTCTAGTTTTTAATTTAAACTGACAGACGTATGACTCTTCCTTGAATTAGAACAATTAGAGGACATTGTAGGGTTAATTGGCCTGATTTCAATATCGTTGTGCCTCAGAGATAGGGAGACCCAAGGAGAGGTAGAGAGACTGGGGGCCACCAGACGGCGGAGCAGTTAGAACATATACATTTATTGGTTGAGTTTGCTCTCTTCTATGGTGCCCAAAATAATTACAATTGCAACATCAGAGATCATTGATTATAGATTACTATAATAGATACAATATCAAGGAAAAGTTTGAAATATTGTAAGAATTACCAAAATGTGACACAGAGACATGAAGTGAGCACCTGTTGTCAGAAACATGGCACTGATGGACTTGCTCGACACAAGGTTGCCACAGATCTTCAATTTGTGGCAAACAAATTGAAGTACAAACAAACAAAAAGCAATATCTGCAAAGCACAATAATATGAGGTATGCTTGTACTAACAGGAGTCCCACTCCTCTCAAGGGAAAATGGAATACAATATCAATATAAAGTAATGAGTATTTAATGTGAAAGAATATGAAACTGAGGGGCAAAAAAGTATATTCAAGTAATCTCTGAAAGAGTTTCCCATAACTATTTTCAAAATTGTTCAAATTGGTTTGTTTGTTTGTTTGTTTGTTTGTTTTTGTCAGATGAACTTAATGTTTAAGCTAACAAAAAAAATCTGTTATTTCATCCATACCAGTTAAGGTTTAAATCAATACTATTTAAGAGGACGTATAGCATAAAGATTAAAAGAAACCTCTGATGCTAGACTATTTGGACTCATTTCCTGACTCTGTATTTACTGGCTAGGTACTTGGGCATAGCTCTTTTCACTCTCCATCTGTAAAAATTGAGTTAACAATAATACTTAATTTATATCATTGTAAGGGTTAAATTACTAAACACATATGAATTGCTCAGAACAATGTCAGACTCATCATACAAATTACATCCTTTGCTGTTTTTATAAAGAAAATATCTCAGTAGGGAAACCTCTTTAAGATGTTTCTCTGTGTTTTATCTATTAGATCAAACATAAAAGGAAAGCTATTTAATTGTTAGTAACATTTCTAAATATTAATGCTTAATTATGCTATGGAATCAATAATTCCAAAATATTTTGAAAATGGAATTCACCAAATACTGTAGATGACATTGCATATTGTAAGTCAGCCTCCAGGGGGAGCACAAGGCTCCATTCCCTTGCCTCACTCCCCATCCCAAATTCCAAAAATTAGTCATCATCTGTGATGAAGAAACGGCAAATTTAAGGGAGTTGAAGGAGCTATGTTTTATGTGGGTAAAGCTTTCAAAGGAAAGAGAGGTCAAAGTGCAAGTGTATTCTCCTCTCTCTCTCCCCTCCTCAACCCAACAATCAGGGTTGACCTGTAGGGGACCAGGGCCATCACTCTTCTGGCATGGCTGCCTTTTTCCTGAACCAGACTTTAACCCAGCCTGAGCCAAGGGAGCGTTGGAAGGGAAACACACTCTCCCCCTGCTGACTGTGTCCCTGACTCCTTATTCTCTGGCCCTAGCGAGTATGCCCCTGATTAACCCACCCTCACACCAGGTGTCAAATCTGGGAGGTAGGTGTAGTTTTAAGCACACAGCTATTTGGTGTACTTAGGTTTGAAGTCTTTGGGGCCTTAGGGAAAAGTACCTACAACATGGTCAGGTCCAGCTTTCCAGAGTTCTGCCTGTAATTTTGATTCCAGCTAACAGGAAAGTGTTCTTGTGTCTCTTTTTGCCTTCTTTGTGTATTCATCTCCCTCAAGGTCTCGTGGAAGGTATTCTGAATTTGAGTATCTCTGATTTCCTAAATACTCAGTAGCATCACAATCTCACCGTTTCTAGCCATGATATTGTACCATATAAATAATACCAGGTTGCCTACTTATACATACTGCCTGGGCTTGATCTGTGCTTAGTACAGACTTAGCATCTTTTTTAAAAGGTCAATATGAAAGAATTAACAAAGCAGATATTATCTTTTAAAGGTATTTTAAACTTTTGAATACAAAGTTGTATGGTTAAGGAAAAACACAATATCCTTGCCTATAATAGCTACACACTTTCATAAATTTACAAATACAAATTAAGAAATATTTGGAAACTCACTAAGATAGTTTTGTGTGTGTGTTGTTTTGTTTTGGATGGATTGTATTGTTTCCAAGAATAATTTGCCTTTCTTCTTTCTGGAGTGATAATAATAATATAAATAATGGTTCTTTTCTACTCACCATGTACAATCCTACCTTTCTCAAAGCAGTACTAGATTGATTATTAATGAGGTGGGTTAAAATGACACTGTTAAAAAGTAAACTAGATTATGTCTCTCTTAAACACATTCACATAAGACGTTACAAATAAAACTACAAATCAAATCCAAAGGACTATTCCAATACTTTGTCATACTATGATTTTGCTGCTATCAAGTGTTAGCTGAAATACACAATACATTTGTCAATGTTCAAAACAAGGCAGAGTGTTGTCACTGTCTGTTTGGTCCTAACTGCGATTATCAGTTTGGTATAATCATTAATTAAAATAAACTGTCTATTGTTTCTTATTATAGGAACTGGGATACAGAGATAAGCCAGGATGCAAAGGTGAATAAGAGCAACAAAATTATAAATAATTCTTTTTACATTACAAAAACACTTGTCAGAATATGACATTTTGCACAACTGACAAGTTTCACTATAATAGTTTATTGATTTATTACCTCAGATTTAGATTTGAAATCCAGTCAATGGCCTTTTCTGCCTCCATCTTAAAAATCAATGAAGCCAATGACGTGTTTGCTGGTGCTGAAGTCCCAAGGGGAAACTCAAAAAGTGACTTTACTCCTGCCTCCTACTTCTGTTTAGTCATTTAAAGTGGGATCGTTTTTTTAAAATGTACAATGCTGTGCATATCTCCATTTGGACATTGCTCCTGAACATGGAGTTATTTTTGTTTTTCTCGGTTATTAAAGCTGAAGCAACTGAGGGTGCAGGGCAGATTGCTGTAGTTCTTTCATTGAGCTACTCTCAGGCCACTGCCTGATGAGTTGCTCTGGAATTGCCTAGAAACAGTTAATGAATTATTTGTTCAGTAGCACCAAGGTAAAGTCGGTTGTCTCCTGATGTCTTCTCATAATGCCCTGCTGTGCCTGAGGTGTTATTTGGCAATAAGTGTTCAATTAACATATTACTGTCCAAAATTTAATTACCTGTTTTCTCCATTGTAAAAAGGGAAAGGCTGGAAAAACACTATTCAGTCTCAATCACAATGTGTGTTTAACACCTCAATGGCTATGTAATTAACTTATACTTTTTTAACTTTAATATATTTTCCACAAGGGAAAACAAATAGTGTCAATTCTAATAGCAGTAGTAAACACTAATCAACAGGCACTCCTAAAAAACCTTTCATCAAAGTATGACAAGGCTCTTTACTTAAAAGTTTATTACTAATTCTCTTGAGAGGTGCTAAAAGAAATCACATCAATTAGTAACAACCACTTTTCAGGTAATATGTGGCCATGTTTCTATGGCAATTTCAGAGAAAGTAAACATTGTAACTGAAGTTGCTGGGATAATAAACCAAATCCACCTAAGAGGTCCAGTACTATTTATACAGCTGAATCATGCCCAAGAGGAGAACCCAGCTGAAGCCACCGGGGCATACTCACAGCACCCTTTATAGTAAAGGCCGGCCCTCTCCTCTGTACAATCAGGTTGTTTTTCCAAAATTCATCCATAAGTTGGGTTTTGGGGAATTTTTAACATATATTTGTGGAGAGGAGAAAAGTCTACAAATGCTGATCAATTCCCAGGTCAATCTACAAAAGCCTATGTAACTCATAGTGTGCCTAAATTCTTTTAGTAACTTTTAATCACATTTAATTTCCCTTCATAGCAGTCTCTATTTTTAAAAGGCTTTTAGATCTCCAAATGAAGATCTCCTATTTTCTCACTCTCCTAGAATTATACATATTCCTCTGTCCCCAGGTATTTGTTCCTTCTGTGTGTGAGCCTAAAAGAGGATACAATGCTTCACAAACTCCACTGTCTGCAGGGGTATGGGGGAGGTGGGCCTGGCGTAAAACAACAGGTGTGAGATCAGCACATTGACACCAAGCAGAACACCTGCCAAACCACTCTGCCTTTTCAAGTACAGCACAGGCCTAACAAAAAGCCAAAGACAAGAAAGTTTGCAAACTCTTTCAGAGTCAAGCTCCAGATGTTCTGAATTGGGGGAAGGAGGTCAGAGAATGAATAATTTACCCCACAAGCCTTAGGACCCAAATAAGTGCCACTCTCTTACATGTTCAGGTTGTCTCCAACCTAGAAAGTGTTCACTGACTATGGACTTCTGCATCTGAGAGCCAAGAGCACAAACCCTGGAGTTAAACAGACAAGGCTTTGAATGTCACTCCATGTTTTAATAGTAGCTCCCTTCCCTACTTTAGAGGGTGTAACATGGTAACCCTAAATCTGAGAGGGGCTGGGTATAAAGTTTACTGATTCCAAAGAAGTCACCCAGAGGTCCAGCAGGGAAAGACATCGGTTCATTAGAACTTATGAGAGACACCAATGGTGGCCAGTCGGTGAAGCATCCACACCTCAGGACAGTACAGCAAGCAGTTTTATGATCAAGCAAGTTAATTATTTAAGTTGCTATATGGTGTTTACAATTACAAAGAGTGATGCCTACATTACTTTCAACATTGCTTGCTCACCTGCACCTCAGGACTCATTACTGGGAATATGCATATCCTTCAGAGACCAGACTTGGCCAGAGGCCACTCCATGAGGGAGGGGAAAGAAAGAAGCCAGATATAAGAGGAAAAGAATCTATGTCTGAACAATACCTTACAAAGGGTTTTCTGTGAGGATTAATGATACAGTGCATGAAAGCTCCTAGTACAGTGCCTGACTCATAGTAGGAAGCACTTAATATGAAGTTCATTCCCCTTGCCCCTCTGAGGGCAGCCATAACATTTACACAGGTCAACTGGTACCCACGGTGCATCTTGGAGGCTGCAGGTCAGAAAACCACTACACCAGCCCACAATGAACATGACAGAGTGAGACTGGCCGTGATATGAGATAATGAGACATGAATGGCACCCAAATCAATCATTTAACCACTTTGGTGCAAGTCTCAACACCTCAGTCCCAACTTCTACCTTCATCCCATACATCCATGTCCATGAGATCCAAATGATAATGTCTACTCTTCCTTGCCTAGAGAATTCGTACTTAAGTATTCAAAAGGAAATGGAAAAAAGTAGAACCCATCAATGTGTTACATATAAAGGAATAAAAATTGACTGCTATTTTTAAAACACATACAATTCTCAGTTCCTACCATCAAGTATAGGGAATAATCTATGCTGCTTCTTATTTCCAGAACATTACAGAGTTATGGAGCTATAAATTATCATATACAACTTTAAGCATTTTAAATATTATAGGTTTGATATCAAGTAGATTGATCAGATAGATAAATAGTCTGATTTCTTAATTAGAAATATATTCAAATGCAGAATAGTAAATAACTGTTAGATAGTATCAATCCTGCATGTACCTAACTTGTCATTTCAAACCATGAGTCATCAAGAAGAAATTAAGATGGACTGTATTGCATTATTTTATGTATAACAATGCAGTTACCAAAACACATGCATTTATCAATATCAATGCTATTGAAATAATTATACAGAAAAACACAGAAAAAAGTAGACACAATGAAGAAAAACGAGTTTAATTCTTACATTAAAATTTTTAAAACCTATAACCAGTAATATAGGGAAGAAACACAATGACAGTAGACAAAATTTTGAAGATGTATGCAGAAAAGTGTTGTTGTTATCACCAGCTCAGAAGAAAATTGTTTTCTCAACTAAACACATGTTTTGACAAATGAGGGAGGGCAAATTTACAGAAAACATTTATTTATTAATATACAAGACAGTCTGTTTTCTGGCAGGATAGAGGAATGCACTATTTTGAAACAATACCCTAAATTGAGCTGAAAAGAATTAGTATTTGATGATTCATAATCTTCCAGTGGCTCAGACTTATGATCATGAATATCAATTACTACTGCACTGTGGCTATTTGGAACGGCATTTAATGTTGTGATTTATATAAAACGTACTAAAGGTTTTCTTTTTTGTGTATATGTTTCAAAGCCAAATTTAAAAAGAAAAAAACACTCTTGGCAAAACTGTGATGAATGCATTTGCTCTCAATATAGAACGTGTGCTATGTATTTCTTATATGATCTAGATCTTTTCAAGAAGCCCTCCTTTTTACATTAAAATGAACAAACCATGGGGCAGCAGGTTCACGACGTCAACAGAAAGGTTCTTGATCTCAGAGAGGGAGCAGAATAGAGACATCACCTGCCTTTTCTCTTTGGAAAGGAAAGAAGGCCTCTGGGAACAGACCGCAATGACTGCTGTCCATCAAAAATCTACCAGGTCATCCTTGAAGATTAATTTGTTCATCACAATAACCATAGACAACCCTCTAGACATCAAAAATGCTTGGTGCAAGTTTGAAGTTATAAAGCCTTTAAAACTCTAGTCAAATTTTATTGTGTTAATCAGGAGCTTCTATAGTTCATCATAGATACAGATGCTTATGCTTGCATGAAATATTTTGGAAGCATACATAAGAAAATGTTATCAGCTATGAGAGTAGACTATGTAAGTGGGACTGCAAAGAGGCTGAAGGTCTTTCCTTCATACTCTTTTAAAACATTTGCTTTTAAAAAATCATATATATATATATATATATTACTTTTTTCAATAAAGTCTACCCTAATTTTCAGAGGGTCTTGAGAAAAAGAAAATTTAAAATAATACCTTCAAACAATAATTCACTTTATTTTCTAGTATCTTTAATTTTAAAGGCCATTTGCTAATGTGTATTTAACTCACCATTAAATAAGGGAAAGATTAAGTTGCTATTCTGTTGTCTCCCTCCTTTTTTTGTCACTAAAAGAAATTTCAAAACAAAAAAGGCACCCTTACTCAACAATTACCCTTCTGAGAATATAAACCAGCACAGTACATTTTAAAAGTCAAAATTAGTTGCAAGGATATGTATATTCCTAATACTCCATTACTTTTACTTTTACATCATTATAGACTCCACTGCTCTTTATCATCACATATTTTAAAGTATCTTGTGGTGCCTGTTTCAATACACAGGACCACATGCAATATCAGTATCTTAGAATCCAAAGTGTATGTGTTTCCTAATGGTGATGTTTTATATGTTTCAAAACAATATATTTATTTTCTGATCTGTGCGTTAAAAACAAAGTAGTAATTTCCCCTTTTATCGAAACTCACACTCAGAACAGAACACTCCTTTTCACATAATCGAAAAGTCACAAAATAACAGAAAATACTACAAGGCATTTGCAACTGTTACTCACTCTTCTTTAAATATAGGGATCTCTCCATTGATTTTTAAACTTCCATGTGTCAGTGTCGGGGGAAACACCATACCTGGAGCTAAGTGGAGTTCTGTGGATGCAGTCTACCTGCACTGACTGCACTGACATACATTACATAGTGGTTACAGTCTACCTGCACTGACATACATTACATAGTGGTTACATAGCTTAATCTTGAACAAGATTTTTACATGCATTAGTAAACTCAATAGTAAGTAGTTCCAAGTCCATCCTTCACTGACATCATAGATATATATAGAGAGAGAGAGAGAGAGATAGACTGAGAGAGAGGGAGAGAGTTTCATACTGACTGCTCCACCAAAGTCAACTTTAATCTCACATACACATTATTACTCACATTCATTTAAGCTAAGAGGCCCTTTTCCAGAGCCTTTTCCAGAGCCTGTTCCAGAGCCTGTGAGAGGGTTCTCATCCCAAAGAACCTTACCCCAAAATCATGCACCCAAAAGACGGAATCTCAGAGGACACAAGCCCAGGGGGAAGGAAGACAGAAAGAGAGAGAGGAGGAGAGAGTTGTACAAATCCCTTGCCAGATGGATGGAGAGCAGTCCTAAGGGGGTGACCGGAGGGAGGATCAGGAAGCGCTTTCCCTGGATGTGGAGGTAACCGCAAGGACCAGGCATAATGCTTGGGGGATTGATTGCTCTCTGTTTGTGCTTTCCGCAGCGCAAAAACGCTGAGCTCGTGCCTTGCTCTTTACTGTGCTGCAGGGTGCACTGAAGACTCTGCCTGCCCACCCGGAAAGTTCACGCGTCTTGGGATTTGGGGGTCATTGAGTCCAGAGGGGATTTCTGTTTGTTTGTTTTCACTTGAGAGAAAGCGATGGGTTTTCTTTACTGTGGGGGAAAGCTAACCCTTCGCCGAGAGCAATACGCAACCACCCCGCGGGTCTGCATTTATTCGGAGTCCTCCCTGGTCCTTCCATCAACCGTTTAGTGACGCTTGCAGAGAAAATGAGGGAGAGCATCCATCAAGACGCAAAGACGCAGAGCGGAACTTTTCCTCCGCTATCTGGGGGAAAAAGTCACTTCTGCTTCTCACCGCCCAGAGCCGAGTCTGGGAACCTCCGGGCGAGGAAGGAAGGTCGGGCAATGCAGGAGGTGGGGAAACAATGCCGAGCCCGGACGCCTGGGGACACCGCACATCCTGCCCGGGTCTCCGACCCACCCACGCCCACCACCCGCACCCAGGCCCCCGGACGGCTTCGCTCACCTTGATGATGCTGCTGCGCCGGGGGGTCGCCCGTGCCGCCTCCAGGAGGCCGGCCTCGCTGTCCGCTGGGGTCCCCGCGGCGCCCGGCAGTGCCACCCCGCTGCGCCGGTCCCTCATCCGGCCCCCGGCGGCCACCGCCACGCCGTCCCCGGAGGCGTCCGGGTCCACTCGAGAGTCGTCTTCGCCCCCTGCGGCGTCGGGCGGCGCCGGACCGTCCTTGCCGGCCGCGCCCTCGGCCATGGCCCGGCGCGTCTGAGCCCCCGGAGCGGAGTCCGGTCGCTGGGCACGGGAGCGCTCAGGCACTGGGGGGCGGCCCCGCCAGACTTTGTTTCACCGCCCGGCGGCGGCGGTGGCAACTTTCTGGAGAGGAGACATCGCTCGGGCAGAGGCGTCCTCGGGCTCTGGTCCAGGAGGCCGGCGGTCCGGCGGGGGACGGCGGCGGGCGCGGGGAGGAGATGTGAGCGGAGGGCGAG
>NW_007257494.1:233568-266544 GCF_000164805.1 Carlito syrichta | reverse complement strand
CCTCCAGCCGGGGTGTGCGCGCCGTGTGCACCCGCGGGCGCTCCGGATATATTTTGGGAAGTTTACCTTTCCGAAAGGAGCCAGAAGATGCAACAAAATCCAGGGGGATAGGGAAGGTGGGGTAATGGGGGGGAGGGGTGCAGGAGAGAAAGCTTCGTCTGTAAAACAAAGCAATTTGGAAGAAAGGGGATTTTCGTACTTGTCTAAGTGTTTGGAGTGACGGTGTGAATGAAGCTTTGCACGGCCGAGGGATAATCGCAGGCTCTCAGGCCAGTCCTTAGAAGTCAAATCCATGCAGAGATAAACGAGGGTTTCCTGGGATCCTGGAGCTCCATAATTTCCTCAGGTCCCAAGAAAGGATTCTAAATTCATTCTACAATGTGGATAAATATGACAAGAAAGGTAAGTCAGATAAAAGAGGTGAGGGTTAAAGGAAAATGAACCAACTAAATCCCTCTGCAAAGTGACTCCTAACAAAGCACAAATACAAGACAAGTCAGATAAGTGCAGGTGAAGTGGAGCGTTTAGTCTTTACCCTAAAGCATTCTTATTTGAAAAGGTCTGACCTTCTTTCTCTAGATAATCTTATGCAAACATATTTTGCTCATTTCCAGTAAGTTAGTAACCAAGAAGGGAGATATCTTTGGATAATGCCTTAAGTCACTGAAACTAATCACAAAATGCTCACGTGCAAACGATGTCTAAAGCTTCCTGATAAGACAAAAGACGTGGCATTTTAATTTTAAGGGGTTTTTTATATTAAAATCTATATTAAACCTCAAACATTGAATTGTATCTCAATTATTAATAATTTGAGATTTTGCTTTTTCCTTAGTCTGGCTAAGAGCATGAGAAATTCTTCGACCTTTTAGACCAAGAATGTTGTTAGAAACCTCAGAATTTTCGAGATGCATAGGGATTTAGAGATCATCTAAGCTAGCCCTTTTATTTTACAGATGAGATGAAGGACTAGGGAACCTTGTCTATCAGTTAGTGCAGAAGCTGAAATTAGAATCTGCCATCCAACTCCTCCAGGAATCTCTTCACTGCTTTATCTGACTTCTCTGGGGCTGCAACCAGCCAGAACCGGATGGGACCCTTGGGAGGTTTCAGATTTGACATTTGCCAACCACTGGGGAAGGCTGAGAAGGCTCAACTTTACCTTTTCTTTAAATACAAATGCAGCCCAAATGTAGATCAGCAGCAACCTCTGGTTTTAGAGCCAACACCACCCTCTAGTGAGATTCTGAGAACTGCATTCATAATAGCAAATGCCTCCCTCCCACCCCCCCCAACACACCGGGCCCCATATAGTAAAAGACAGGAGAGGTAACTCAATGAATGTTTTCTTTTCAACTAGTCTGCCTTTATAACCCACAGACTAGAGGAAAGAAATAAAATCACATTCAGACTTAAAACAACCATACATGGCCTTCCTCTCCATTAGCCCAAGGAATTTCTATCTAAGCTATGTAGGAAATATTTTTACTTGCTATCCTCACAAATATAACCCATTTTAAGCTACCATTTTTTTCTTTGCTATTTCACTATTATTACATTTTATTTCTGTCTTTTACAGTTGTTGTCAGTACTTCATTTTTCTTTGTTATTCTAATAAATGTGATACTCTGGATTTTTCTTTGTGAAATGAAAAACTGCGCTTATTTTACTAATTATTTTGCTCTATGATATTAACACCATTTATAAGGATTTCCCATCCCACAGGTTTGAATACCATTATGATCATTTATTTTTTAACATACTAAAATTAGCATCACCTTATTAACATTTAAGGTCAGTGATCTTCAAAAAAAAAAGAGGCGAGAAAGTACAGCATATTATTTGCAAAATATTTTATGTTTCAACTAGATAATGTCTAGTTGGACTCTTATCTCTTCTTTCCCTTTGCAACCTTCTCTCTCATTCTGATGTGAAAGCAAACACACACACACACACAACACACACACACACACAGTCTGTCTCACACACAGTCTCTCTCACACACACACACAGTCTCTCTCTCTCTCTCACGCAGTCTCTCCCTCATGCACACACACACACATACATACATATCTTTGAGTCATTTGCTCCAAGTGTCTGTGCATAATTGTTGTTGTCTAATTAATTCTTCTTTGGGAAATAGTTTGACCCTGATCTAGCAAGTCTTTCATACTTTTGTCTTCCAGCATAAGTTTGGAAGGCTTTTCCTGTTACTCTTGTTTGCATTTTTTTTTAAAGCCCTCCTATGTACTTGTAACAGACTGCTCTGTGGCCTCACTTTGAAAAATGAGAGAAGCAGCTAGCCAGATTTGGTAAAGTCAGCAGCCACAGGCACATTTGTATCCCTCCATTAACAGTCTCTCTTCCCAAATTACTGCCACCTCCAATTCCTGTCTCCCAACCTTTCAACACATCATGATGGCAATCACGAGACTGGCAGATTGGAATTTGGGAGGAGTAGGGGTGAGGAAGTTGGGATATGAATAAGAGTAATGAATCAGCAAATCAAATGTCACCACGTCAGACAGGCCTTCTCTGACCTCAAATCTCAAGTTGCCCTTACAACCCACAGCACATGCCATGTCATTCATGTTTATTCTATTTTGTTTTCTGGTAGTATTTGATATGATATATATGATATATCATATGATATATATGATAACATGGTGAATAAACTGTTCTATCCATGTAACTGTTTACTTACATACTGTCTTACTGACACCCTATCTCTGCCTCACTGAAATATATAATATAATCTTTATGTGCATAAAGATCTTGTCAATTTCATTTATTGCTGTATCTCCAGCTCCCAGAATCATACCTGGCACAGAATAGGTGTTCAATAAATATTGTAGATAGAGGACCTTTGTAGTCTTGCAACTAAATAAAAATCACTGTGATAAAGAAAAATGGTTCTGTTATTGCCCACACAGTGTGACTTCTCATCTCCTCACAGATTCTAGAATTCCATTTTAGAGCAGAAATCAGGGCAGATACAGAGAAAGTAGTTGCAAAACTAGAAGAAAGAAACTTAGAAATCGGAGTAACTTGAAGTCTAGAATTACCTTGGAAGATAACTGAGAGAAACCAAACACCATCTAACAAACCTGAAAATACCTGGCCCAGCCTCAAAGACCAGACATGTCAATGTAGTCCTTCCAGCCCAGGGAAGTCTCTTTAGAACTTTGGACCCAAGAAAATTCCAGTGAGAATATTAAGACTTCTCTTATACTACCAAGAAATCACAGTGGGAGGAAAAGAATGATCTTTTTTGATAATTGCTTTCTGTGTACCAGATAATCCTCTATGAAGTATTCTGACCTTCACTTTACAGATAAGCAAACTATGGATCAAAAGGATCAAGTAGCTAGCTCAAAGTTAGAACCAACTAGGAAGTGAGGGAATCAGGATTTGAGCCCGAGTCAGACTTCAAAGCCTGTGTTCTTCCTGCTATACAAAGCTCCCACAAGATGCGAGTCCGGTGGTTGTCCTGAAGACTGAAGAGCCACTCCTTCAGATCTGGGACCACTCACAGCAACCATGACAACAACCTCTTCTCTTAACACTAGCGTTACCTCTATGTCATTAACACAGACTATGAGTATAGCTGACTCATGGGTATATGGGGAAACATATTTACTATCTCATTCATGTATGTGTAAGAAAAAATATTTTAATATTAAGAATTAATTCTCCTAATAAGTTCAAAGATGTATTGCACATGATCAGAGAAGAAAACATACAGCATTTTCAGTTGAGTCACTTGCATCTTTATATTCAGTCACAGCCCCCCAATACACATTGTAATCACATCAATTTGTCAAGTCAAGGAAAGAATTTGCAGGGTAATTTGTAGTGGAAATATTATAGTAGAGTAAATACATACAATATTAAAGATAAGCGAACTTAAATATGCTCTCTCTAAAATTCAAGGCTTTTTTCTTAAAAGGTATTACTTTGTTGCTTATACAAGGAAGGACCCCAAAAAGAGAATCTTTCTGTTTAAAACTTATTTATTTGTTATTTATTTATTTATTCTTATATGTTTAAACTTCAGTCACCTTCAAAGTACTCTCCACCTGATGCAATATGCCAATTCTTTCCCTGCTCAAAAACAGTTTTTAAATTCATAGATTTTTATGCCTTTTAGTGCTTCTGCCATTTTTTGTTTTACCTCTGCATTGGTAGAATGTTTCCCTTCGAAGACTTTTTACATCCAGGGAAACAAAAAAAAAATTCACTTGCGGTGATAAGAGGTGACTAGCGAGGGTGGAACATGGGGTTCATGGGGGTCAAAAACTGCTGAACACTCAGCATGGGATGGGCAGGTGCACTCATAAATCACCCATCATGAAATGGGCAAACACACTGAAAGAATCTCCAAAGAAATTCACTGAAACTGAACACAGCCTCTCACAACAATGCTAGCTGAGACACTGATGATGTCAATGGGTTCCTAGAAGACTTACCTAACCCTTCAAAAATAAAAATAAAAAAGATAATTCTGGTTTTGTTGGGTCTCCCCCTTATATTGGGAACTAACTAAGAAATTTCAGTAACTAAAACATAAAAATCAATTAACCTTCTTTCTTTTTTTTTGAAATGGAATCTCACTCCGTCACTCAGGCTGGAGTGCAGTAGCACACTCATAGCCACCCCAGTGTCAATCTGCTGGGCTCCAGCGATCCTTCTGACTCAGTCTTCTAAGTAGCTGGAACTACAGGCGCTCGCTACCATGCCAAGTTAATTTTTTTTTTTAATTTATTGTAGAGACGAGGTCTCGCCAATTTGCCTGGACTGGTCTCAAACCTGCGGGCTTGGGCAATCCACTCACCTCGGCCTCCCAAAGTGCTGGGATTACAGGCACCTTATTTCAAAGTACAAATAAACTACACTCTATGATAACAGTCCTACAGAAATGAGTGGTTACAAATTGCTTATAATGGGTCTAGATTCCCCAGATTAATAAATCTTCAAAGTACTGGAAGGTGATAAATTTAAGAACTCTGTGATTACAGCCAATATTCTTCAGTGTCTGATTCCTGCTGCTTCTTTCAGATGTTGAAACGCCTCTACTCCTGGCAGGAGAGACAAATGCCTGAGGCTCTCTCCACTAACACTGCCCTCTTGGGGATTACCCCTTGTAAACTCCAGGACTAAGACACTCTCAGGAGCCCTAGGCAACTCATTTGGAAACAGTCTGTATGTGCAGCACAAGTGTCTTTTAAAGAGAGAGTCAGTGTTGATTGATTTTCTATGTATTAACTTATTTTGACATGGAATCCTGGAGTTGGAGCTAAAATGGCACCCACAAGACCCCCATGAAGACTTGTTTCTCTGTTTTATTTGACAACTGGAATCTTTTCCAGATACAAAGTTATAATAGAACCCTTTTCAAAGCAGACATTTGCCCTGATGCCTGATACTTTCAGTGCAAGAGTGAATCACACTTGGAACTTTTGCCATTCTGTTCTATATAAATTGTCAGATAACGTCACTATTGTTTTTGGAAGATTTTTTAAGTATGTTGCAGGAAACATCTGAAATATTAGGCAGTAAGTAGTAAAGGACTGAAATGTAATTTATCTTATGAAATGAGATAACAAGTACCCAACATTGTACAATATTACATTTGTTGTATAGTGAGGGGGTTGTAGGGCATTCTTCAATTTTCTCCTAACCAAAACGAAATTGTAGTAACTAAACCAATAGCTGCAGAGAGAATTCACTTGGGAAATTCACTGATAAGCAAATACTTAAACTCTGGGCAAAAAGCACAAAACACTATTATTTTAGACTAGCAGTTCTAAAGGAAGAAGTATGTTTTCTGATTTGTGATGATCATTACATCAGCATACTGTTGTGAATCCTAAACTTCAGGGAAGTAAAATATGTGGTTAAAATAGATTTTATTCTTCCACCTACCTTAATTTCTCCTATCTTCAAAATATGGATTAAAAGGATTTTAGTTTGTTTTCTGAAAATGTAATGAGATGGTCTGTGATCTGTCATCGAAGCTAAAACTAAAGTCAAAAGGAATGTCGCTTATACCCAGTAGATGAGAAAAATAGTATTTATTTAATTGTGAAAAGTATCATACACACTGTTTTCTTTTATTTCTCATTTAAATTCTCCTCATAACCAGTCTTTACTAACATTCACTAGTGTGATCACTTGGAAACACTTCATTAACACTCTGTCATAAAGCAGATCTTCATACTGATCCTCCTTAGGTGTTTACTGATCCTCCTTAGGGTAGAGTTATACATTCTCCTTAGGGTAGGGTTATACATTCTCATCCTGGGGAGGACAGTAGGCATAGCCATGTGACTTGCTTTGACCAATAAAAAAATGAGTGGAAGAGCCCCCTTCTGAGCAAAAGTTTTAAGAGCCAGTATAAATTTAACCATAATCTCATTTTCTCTGCCATGACATTAATTGTTCATCAGATAGGGGCTGAATCCTTAGTGAAAGTAGCATGGAGCAGAGCTGAAGCCAATTTCCAATGGACAAGTAGCACTAGCAAGAAAGCAACTTTTGCAGTAAGTCCTTTGGAGTTGAGGGTCATTTGTTACTATAATGTAACCTGGTCTCTCCTGAGTGATGCAGATATGTAAGTTTACTGAAAGCCTTGTGCTTTCCATAACCATACTCTCCGTTCATAAGGCTAGACGCTGTTTGATATATATACAGGCAGTAAATATGTCTGGCATCTACCAAACTAGTAAAATCTAAAAATGTTTATATAGCCAATACAATTTCATATAGTTATTTCCATTTCTGTGACCTATTTTTCTCATTTATTTCTTTCCTGCAAGCTGTGTAAGGACCCTGATTCTGTCTTTTCTGTAGATTTAGAAATTATAGCATAAGTGTGATCATATGCATGCTTTTTTGGTATGATTTTTTTCTTATCTTCCTTTGCTTGTCTTGCGGGTCTCTCTCTTTCTCCATCCACATCAAACTTCCCCACCCCTTGCAAGGTAACTCAAGTTAACATTTATAAACATATGTGTATAAAAATATATACATGTGTGTATATATACATATATATAAATAAAGTATATGTTTGTAATTATTTGAATTACCAAAAATAAAAAGGGTGAGGGATAATTTTATATATACTTTTTGCATCTTTTTTCTCACTCAACAATAGCTAGTAAAAATCCCACCACATCTGCAATAGCTACTAATTCTTTTTTTTTTTTTTTCCTTTTTTGAGTTGGAGTCTCACTCTGTTGCCGAGGCTGGAGTGTAGTGGCATACTCACAGCCACCCCAGTGTCAACCTGCTGAACTCCAGGGATCATTCTACTTCAGCCTCCAAAGTAGCTGAAACTATAGATGCACACTACCGGCTAATTTCTATTTTATTGTAGAGACAAGGTCTAGCCAAGTTGCCTGGTCTGGTCTCAAACCCGTGGGCTCAGGCAATTCACTCGCCTCGGTCTCCCAAAGTGCTGGGATCACAGGCTGAGCCATCGAGCCCAGCCTAATTCATTTTTTAAATAAATGCATAATATTTAACGGTGTGAATGTATCATAATTCACTCACGCATTGCCCTATTTTGAGTGTTCAATTTATTTCTAGTTTTTTACGACTACAAACAATGTAAAAATCATTTTTGTACACTTCTTTATGAATCAGTGATGTCTATAAGATAGGTTCCCAGGAGTGAAATTTTGGGGTCCATACTTCTCAAAAGAAGATATATGGGCAGCCAACAGGCACACTAAAAAGTGATCAGCCTCACTAATCATCAGAAAAATGCAAATCAAAACCATATTGAGATACTACCTACCCCCAGTAAGAATGGCCATCATTAATAAAACAAACAACAACAGATGCTGGCAAGGATGCAGAGAAAAATGAATGCTTCTACACTGCTGGTGGGAATGCAAACTAGAGCAACCTCTTTGGAAAACAATGTGGCAATTTCTGAAAGAACTAGAAATTGACCTTCCATATGACCCAGCAATCCCCCTATTGGAAATATACCCAGAGGAACTCAAGTCATTCTACCAAAAAGATACCTGTACACGCGTGTGTGTTGCAGCTCTATTCACAATAGCAAAAACACAGAACCAGTCATGATGCCCATCGAAGCTGGACTGAATTTTTAAAATGTGGTACATGTACACAATGGAATATTATGCAGCCATAAAGAAGGACAAACATATAGACTTTGCAGCAACTTGGATGGATTTAGAGTCTATCACACAGTGATCTATCACAGAAACAAAGAACAGAGAACCATATGTTCTCATTCATGTGGACCTTAAACAAATATCATAATACTATAAGAAAGGGATTGGCAGTAGCAGGAAACTGCCGGGGAGGGGAGATGGGATTGGCAGTTGAGAATAACTGCCGGGAAGGAAGGGGCACATCTCATCAACAAGGGTACCTGCATAATGAACTTTTGTATACCTAACCTGAATTGTACCCCACATATTTAAAATTTTTAAAAATTTAAAAAAAGAATTTGGGTGTCCAAGGCTGTATCTATTTTTAGTAGATAATGCTAGATAGTTTTCCTAAAGAGCTCCAGCGCTTTACATCCCATCTTAATTGGTGTTACCACTCTCATTAATTTCTGCCCGTATTATAGGTATAAAATTACATTTCATTGTTGTTATAGCTTTCTTTTTTATTTTTTTATACGTTAATGATATGGAGTACAATTCAGGATTAGGTACATAAGTGGTCATCATACAGGTGAAGTTTGGGTCTCCCATTGGTCCTCACTTTACCTGGTGGGATCAATGACTCTTACTGATGTTATGTGCTCCCCACACCACCACCACCCCCACCGGCAGTGTCCCACTACTGCCAATCCCTTTCCTGTATTATAATGATAAATGTTCATGATTCACTTATGAGTAAGAATATGTGATACTCAGTTCTTTGTTTCTGTGATAGATTACTGAGTATGATAGACTCTAAATCATCCAGGTTGCTGCAAAATTCATAATTTTGTTCTTCTTTATGGCTGTGTAATATTCCCTCATGTATATGTACCACATTTTTTTTATCCAGTCCACTTTTGATGGGCAACACGGTTGGTTCCATGTTTTTTCTCTTGTGAACAGTGCTGCAATAAACATATGTGTGCAGGTATCTTTTTTGAAGAGTGATTTTGATTCCTCCAGGTATATTCCCAGAAGGGGGATTGCTGGGTCGTATGGAAGGTCAATTTTTAGATCTTTTAGAAATTGCCACACTGTTTTCCACAGGGGTTGTATTAATTTGCACTCCCACCAACAGTGTAGAAGCATACCCTTTTCTCCACATCCTCTCCAGCATCTTTTGCCTTTGGAGTTATTAATAATGGCCATCCTGACTGGAGTTAGGTGGTATCTCAGTGTGGTTCCATTTCTTTGACGATTAGTGAGGTTGAACATTTTTTCATGTATCTATTGGCTGTTCATTATGTGTTCTTTTTTTTTTTTTGAGTTGGAGTCTCACTCTGTCGCCCAGACTGGAGTGCAGTGGCCGCTCCCGGCCACCGCAGCCTCAACCTCCTGGGCTCCAGCGATCCTTCCACATCAGCCTTCCGAGTAGCCGGAATTACAGGCACATTATGTGTTCTTTTGAGAAGTCTGTTCATACCTTTTGACCCCATTGTTGTTATAACTTTCACTTACCAGATTACTAAGCACTGTTTCAAATGCCTCTTGGCCATTTCAGTCTAGTCTTCAATAAACTGCCTATATATATATGTGCCTAGCCCAATTTTCTATTTGATAGAATGCCTTTTTCTTGTCAGTTTATAGGAGTTTTGTAGCAAGCACAAAGTTGCCATTCTCAGATACTGCTGGAATAAAGGACTCAGTTCCCAGAAAGGGTTCACTGACAGCCATCAGCTGTTTGATTAAGAGCTCACCTCAACTTCTGAACCACCTCAACTTCTGAACCAAGAGTCCACCTCAACTGAAGCAAGATCACATTCTTCTTGGAGCAGCCCATGACCAATGAACAAGTGAGGTGTTGATAACTGAGGGTACACCTTCTCTATTTCCACCATCACAGGACTCCTGCACAGGGGTTGGCTGGTTGAGTCAGGTTGCATCAGAGGTGATGCCTCCTCCTGCTCCTCCCGTTCTCCCCAATAAGCCTTTTGCACCCGACTCCACATGCTTCCCAAAGAATCTAACTGGCACATTGTAAATATTATCTTTATTATGTCATCTACATTAATATTTTTTCAAAAACTATAGTTTATCGACTTTGGTTATGGAAATTTTTGACTATATATTAATTTTCACATAATCAAATAGTCTATCTATTCTTTTACAGTTTAAGGATCTCTGGCACTGGTTAAGAAGCACCTTTCCATCTCTGTACTGCAGATGTAATACCTATCTATTCTTGCAAGATTTGGACTACTTTTTTTTTTTAAGATATTTAAGGATTTGGTCTCTCTAGAGTATATTTTTAATTTGATTTATGTATGTGTTTATGAGTCTGTATATGTGTTAAATAAATTTAAAAAATAAGATGAGGTCTACTTTTATTCCAGATGAATGACCATTTGCACCAACACTATTTATTAAATAATCCATTTCCCCACTGAATAGAATTATCCTTCTTGTAAATTATCCTTCTTATAAATTCTCACATGGACTCCCATCTATTTCCAGATCGTTTGTTCTGATTTCCATACAATACCAATTAATTTGATTATAGTGGCCTTGTATTATATTCTAGCATCTGTCTTCCCTTCGTGTTGTATCTAGAGGGACTTAAGTACAAATCTTACTATTAAACTTTATTGGCTTCCTAGTGCCAGCTGAATGGAGTCCAGACTCTCTGGCCCATGCGGCCAGGGCTCCTCTCTACAACCCTGGTTCCTTTCTGATTGCTCCACTTCTCTTCCTTCATACTCTAGGACTATCAGGCTACATGAAGGCCAATGAATACTGAATACCCTTTCATGCTTTCACATCTGGGTTACATGAAATGTCTTTCCACCTCTCTTCACTGGGCTAACCATTATTCCTTCTAGACAATTCAGTTCATATATCTTTTCTAGACAATCTTTCTAAAATTTATTAAATGCCTGCTATATGTCATTACAGGATTAAGTGTGCAGTGTACAAAAAATAAGATCTGAAACACACCTCTAGTCGTCAGAGGAATGTAAAATACATTTCATCCTCTATTAATACCTTTCGCACCTACTATATATGTACATCTTTTTAAGTGTGTTGGCCTTCTTAAGTGTGTATTTCCTCTACCTTCTTGACCTAAAAAAATATGGGTAGATCTTGAGGACCATGTTCTTCTGTAGGAGTCTCTATAGATTTTGTTTGCAAATTCTTACTGGTTTTTGAGGATTCTTGTCATGTATATGCATTAATTTATTTATTATATACATATGTCTCTATATTAGTATTTATGCATATTATAAAACACACATACAAAAGAGTTTTTAAAAGATGAAGCAAACTTTATTTCAAAATGTCTTACTAATGGTGATGGCTTCATACTACCATTAGTTAATATCTTAAGACACAATATTAGGGGCTTCTGTTGTTTTCAGAAGTGAGTGTACATCTACATATCAAAAAGTCAATTTGAGGGACTGCTTATTGTATATATTATCATTGTTTTTACTTCCTAATGTGACCAATGATGTGCTTGTAGTGGCAGTAGAGAACGGTCAGTCTGTGATTTTTGAAACACTCACTAGAATTATCTTTGATTCATGTTTACCAAGAATATTTAAACCATCCACCCACTTTAGGGTAGTTTAGTTAGTTTAGCTTAAATGACATAATATAATTTAAATATTCATTTAACTAGTTCATGGACCAGGCAATGAGTTTGAACTGTCAACTTCTCCATGTTCTGGAACTCACAATGTCCCCATACCTTTTTTACCCACATATGGACCAAGTGAGGGTACCATAGAATTTGCATATTAAACATAGGCAAAGCTTGGTGTACTTATTCAATTTAGATAAACATAAGAATGAGTCCTACTATTTTCTTTCCTCACCCCTGGAGTACTACTGCTCTACTTCAATGGTTTTAGAAAATTTATTTAGGTGCCTATCATATGTCATTGCAAAGTTAAGTTTAAGTTTGCGGTGTACAAAAATAAGACCTGACACACATATCTGATCATCAGGGAAATGCAAATTAAAACTGCAATAAGATATCATCTCACACCTGTTAGAATGGCTATCATCAAAAAGACAAAAGCTAACAAGTGTTGGTAAGGACGTGGAGAAAAGGGAACCCTGGTTGGTGAAAATATAAATTAGTATAGTTATTTTGAAAAACAGTATGGAGTTTCCTCAAAAACCTAAAAATAGAATTACTATATGATTCAACAATCCCATTTGTAGGTGTATATCCAAAGGAACTGAAATCAGTTGTCAAAGAGATACAAGCACCTCCATGTTCACTGCAGCACTATTCACAACAGCCAAGACATGGAAACAACCTAAGTGTCCATCGATAGATGAATGGGTTTAAAATGGTATATATATATATATGAGGGGGACCCAAAAATGGAATTTACTTATTAAAATTGTGTATTTATTTATTTAAAATTGTATATTTATTCTTACATGTTTAAACTTCAGTCACCTTCAAAGTACTCTCTATTTTTTGCAATACACCTATCAAGATTCTCTTTCCACTGCTGAAAACAATTTTTGAACTCATCAATTTTGAAGCCTTTTAACGCTTCTGCCTTTTTGTTTCACCTCTTCCACATCAGCACAATACTTTCCTTTAAGGGCTTTTTTCATCTGGGGAAACAAAAGTTGCTCAGGGCAGGATCGGGTGAATAGGGAGGGTAAGGCACAGGGACCATGCTATTTTTGGTCAAAAACTGCTGAACACTCAGCGTGGTGTGGGCAGGTGCACTCATAAATCACCCATCATGAAATGTGAATCTTGAAAGAATCTCCAAAAAAATTCACTGAAGCCAAATGTAGTCTCTCATAACAATACTAGCAGGTACACTGATGTCGATGGATTCCTAAAACACTTGCCTAGTGGGGGAAGCCTGTACTATATGGGGCGCACCCTCCAGAAGATAATTCCGGTTTGTTTGTTTTTGAGGGGGTCTCCCTCATATATGCAGTGAAATACTATCCAGTCTTAAAAAATAAGGAAATCCTGTTATTTGTGAAAACATAGATGAAACTGGAGGACATGAAATTAAGGGGAATAAGCCAGGTGCAGAAAGACAAACACTGCATTATCTCACTTACATGTGAAATCTAAAAAACTCAAACTCATAGAAACAGAAAGTAAAAGATGGTTATCAGAGGTGGGCATGGGAGAGGAGTAGGGAAAGAAGAAATATGGGTCAAGGGGTACAATATTGTAGTCTGAATAAGTTTTTACTGATGTTTTTGCACAGTATGACAACCATAGTTAGTAACAATGGATTGCATATTTTGAAATTGCTAAAAGAGTCGATTTTAATATTCTCACCACAAGTGCTTAAGACAGTGCCTGATACATAGTAAAGTACTTGGTAAGTGTGAAAAGATTAAATAAATAAATAATAAAGACAGTTAAGTAAGCCCTTAATTAACTTCTGGGGGTTAGGGTCAAGAAAGTAGGTATGTGAACTCATTCTACTGATAAAATGGATTAGAGTATAATCCAGCTGTCCAGCCTCTTAATGGTCCAAGTGTCTAAAGTAAGAGTCAAATGGGGTTGGGATAAAGTGTAAGATGGGGAAAGAGTTATCTGTTCCCTTGTCTATTCCCTTATTCTACAAGTATTTATTGAACTCCTACCTTATGCTCCACAGCAGTTCTAGATCATATATTCTTATATCTAAGTAGCTGCTCATAGCAAAAAGCATAATCAAATAAATGAACTATTTTACAAAAAATTCCAATGAATCAGATATTGCTCTAAAGTATCTCTGTAACATCATCTCCAAGTGTACTGTATTCCCTGTAGAAGAAAAGAATATCTGAGCTGCTCTCTTTGTTTCCCAAGACAGATTTTTTGAAAACCCTGTCCCTCACCTCAAACATTCATCTAGTTTGGGAACAAAAGAAAGCATATAATAATCCTCCAAAATAAAACAACAGGTCAATAGACCTGCAAACAAAAAATAAATAAATAAAATGGAAACAGAGGCATCATCTAAACATGTCTTTTCATGTTGTTTTATCTACCAAGTTAAATCAGCCCTTGGCCTGGCTGTTGCCGTACCTAACAACTCTTTGCTGCGCTTAGTATAGTGAATGTATGAACTTCCTACTTATGCAGTTGCTTCTCCACCTAGACCACAGGCTGCTACCAGGTCTTGCTACCAAAGCAACAAACAGGCCTTAATCATTGCCATATCCCATGTGGTAGCATAAAATCTGGCCCACAGGAGGCACACAGTGGTTATCCAAAGAATAAGCTAGAGAGTGCATCCAAAGGGTTATCAAAAAGGAGAGCCTAAAGTACATACTAGGAGCTAGAACCCAAAGCTAGAAAGCTCAAGAGGTGGGAAGGGAAGAACCAATAGCAAGGGAAGACAAGCAAGAAAGAGGGTAGGTTTGGGTAAATCCCCAAAACAAGGACTACGCTCTGACCAGACTGTGTGAAGGGGAAAAGTAAGGAACATTGGGGTGCTAGCAAAGAACCTGAGAAAATGAGATATTTAGGTTTGCAATTTGTTATGTACTGGACTATACTTTCACACTTATCTTTGTAAATGGATTCTCCAGTGTCTGAAACTGAGAACTTCTGAATGATCCTCAGCAATCCTTCTTCATCACCACCCATGTCCAAGTCTCAATTCCTCACTGGCATCTCTTTCCCAGTGTTTTATTCTCACGTCTATCATCCTTGTCCAGGTCTCCATTACTTTTCACTTTAGCTGTTTTCTTATCCCAATTCAATTGTTTCCAGCCTCTGTCCCCCAAAAAGTCTTCTCTGATCTTCCTAAATTTGGGCTCTGATTATATAATTTTCTGGTTCATCATCTTCAGAGACTCCCTATTTGCAAAGGTCTCCAGGATAAAATTATCTTTATTGTCATTGTATAAATAACATGGCAGAGTGCACTGTGCTTGGACAATGGAGTCGAATACAACTCAGTTTTAAAATCGACATCCTCCACCACTAACTAGCAATGTGACTTGAGAATCACTTTTAACTCTCCAAGCCTCAGGTTTCCAATGAGAGAGAGAGGGGTGGTGGGGGATGGAGAAAGAGAGAAATCTAAGAATATCTAAAGAGAATGTGTCTGGGCCAGTGTTGGGTACATCGTTCAGGCTCAGTATTTTTCCTCACATTTTTCCACCCAAACCAGCATTCAGCCTTGATGGTGCCCTTGCTCAGTCCTTGACACTGGGTTCCATCCTGTGCTCCCACAGATCTGTAATCATAGTTCATATATCATTTATTCTATTCTGTATTTTATTTATTATAAGCATGTTTATATATGATTACTATACAGCTAAATAATTAGAGTAATTAGTCTTCTATGCTTCTAAATTTAAAATGTCTTGAGATAGAGGTTTGATCTTCATCTTTCTATCTTCCATATCATATTCTATCATGCACTGCACATAATAGAAACTCTATAAATGTCTACTAAATAGGAATGAATTTACAATTTTATGTGATTTATCCATGTTTTAAAATTTTTAAAAATTTCTTTGCTGTAAGAATTAAAAGAGTTAGAAAACAGAGGATTATTATACTGAAAATACGTGGGCCAAGCATGGTAGTTCACGCCTATAATCTCAGCACTTTGGGAGGCTGAGGTGAGAGGATTGCTGAGCCCAGGGGTTCGAGATCAGCCTGGGCAACTTGGCAAGACTTCATCTCTACAATAAATCAAAAAATTAGCCGGGCATGGTGGCATATGCCTGTAGTTCCAGCTACCTGGAAGGCTGAGATGAAAGGATCATCTGAGCCCAGCAGGGCAAGGCTGCAGTAGCCATGAGCATGCCACTGCACTCCAGTGTGGGCAACAGAGTGAGACTCCAACTCAAAAAAGAAGAAGAAAATATGTTATATTCCCCTACCACTTAATACAGGCCTTGAAATACAGTTGGTATTCCCTAAATTTTACTTTGTGTCAGATTAAACACCTACTATGAATTTTTTTAAAAGGTGCAGGGTTCTGATAGAATATTATGCAGCCATAAAGGACAAAATTATGATCTGCGCAGCAAATTGGATGAACTTAGAGTCTATAATACTGAGTGATCTATCACAAAACCAAAGAGCTGATTACCACATTTTCTCACTCATAAGCAGACCTTGAAAGATTATCATAATACTATAAGAAAGAGATTGGCAGTAGTGGGGAAAGTGCCAGAGGAGAGGGAGCACTCCTCATCAACAAAGGTACCTGCATAATATTTGTATACCTAACCCTGAATTGTACCCCACATCTTTAAAATAAAAAATTTTTTAATTAAAAAAAGAATGCAGAGTTCAAAAATAAGTAATTTTAAACAAAAAAAAGACTTTAGCAACACAGTAACATCTACCCAAATCCATCATTGTTACTGGAAAAAAAGCCCAAAGGAGATCAGTTCTAATGATATTGAACAGTAAAATTATTATGTTCTAGAATATGAGTTTGTATTCTCTGTATCCAGAGACTAAAACCTGAAAAAAGGAGATTAAATTGCATGCAGAAATATATAATGATTATTAGGATGCTATGACTAAGATAAACAAAAATTGTTTCTCATTTTATTCCTGGTAAATAATATGAAGAGCTAATCTTTGAACAGATTAACAATTTATATAGTCACTCTGCTTATTTTTAACCCTGTTTTTGAAAGTAAAATAACCTAAAATCAAGCTTTTACACTAGTATGTACAAAAATTATTACTGATGTAACTTTTAACACTTATTGCTGCTAATTCTTTAAAAATTTTTGGCAAAGTGGTTAAGGTCAAATACTGTGATTAGAAAGAACCAGGGTTAAATCTCCTATAGCTTTAGACTTTGACCAAATTACTTCTCTTCCAAACCTCAGTTTCATCACCTATACTATGAGGATGATATAATAGAAGCATCTATACGAAGGGTTGCTGTGAGGATGAAACGATTAGATGATTCCGATCGTAAATCTCTGTGCCTGAAAAAAAGTGGGTCCTTGACAAATGGTAGCTATAATAAGGATGAACATTACCACATACATTTGTCTCGTTGTAATGATTTTAACTCCCTTTTAAAAGTACCAATTCTTTACAAAGCGGTCTTCTTTCATTGTGGGAGGGTGGCGCACACCTGTAATCCAGCTACCCAGGAGCCAAGGCTAGCCTAAACAACTAAGCATTAAAATAAAATAAAATGAAAAAGCAGCCTTCTTTCGAAGGCGATCCCACAGCCACTAGAGGCCAGAGCCACTCCGCCAAGTGGCACGAACTTCGCCTAGGGCTTCCTCCCGGAACCCTCCCGGAGTGCGGGCCTGGGCCCAGCGGCAGGTCCCGACCCAGCCACGCCCGCTGCCCCTCCCGCCCGCGGGATAAGTGACGGCGACAACAGGTGTACAGCGGCGATCGCGGCTTCTCGGGAGTCCCCACATGTGGCGCGTCGGGCCCTGGGGTCAGAGTTTCACTCTGGAACCTTCTTCGCGGGACACCAGCCTTCGGACGTCTCAGGAAAGCCTTGAGGCCACCTCAACCTCGCGACCTTCTCAAAGCGGAGAAGAGGGAAAGGCGTGCTGTGCATGGAGCGTTGCGTTCGCGTCCGCTCTCCCCTCCCCGCCGTCCGAAAGCAGCGACGGCGGTCGCAGAACCGAGCCCTCGACTCGCACCCCAGGCCGAAACCCGCCCGCCCGCGCCGCTCTCCTGCTTGCGACGCCCGCCCGCAGCGCCGCCCGCCGCCGAGGCGACGCCGCCGGTCCCTCCCCGCCTCCCCGCCCCCCCCCGCCCGCGGGTGGCAAGTTCAGGCCCGGGGTCCGAGCCTGCGCCCCTGCAGCTGCCGCCGCCGCCGCCAGGGGGAGCGAGTCCCCGTCGGGAAACGTGGTGCTGCTTCCCCGGTGAGAAGGTGGTTTCACACTTTGGCTTTCTCTTCCTTTTCCCGCGTGTTTAAAGAGCGGAGAGAAAAATGGAAACCGAGGCCGGGGCGGTGAGTACGACGATCGGAGCCTCGGGACAGCCGGGAGACGGGGCGGCGTGGACCCTGTCCCCGAGGGCCGGGGCGGGCGGGGTGTAGAGCCCAACGCTCGCTAGGTAGTCGGGAAGAAACATGTCCGGGGACCCCGTTGGCTCTGCGAAGAACCGCCCACCGGCAGGCGGCCTGAATGTGTCGGGGGTGGGGGAGCTGCCGCCACCAGGCCTGGCCTGGATGTGGACGGGCGAGGGGGTCTCAGAGGCGGCCGAGAGGCTTTGGGGGCGACAGGTGGCCGGGCCTCTGCGCCCAACGGGGTGCGGCAGATAAACCGCTTTCCCGCCGAAACCGGCTCAGCCTTGTCTTCGACGCTCGCTGCTGTCGAGCTGGGCCCGGCCGCCCACGGCGACAAGGAGTCGCCGGGTCCGTCCGCTCCTCAACCAGTCAGTGGGGGCCAGAAGGTCGGAGAGACCTGGGGGCCCGCCTGTGGCCCACGTCGGGCCTGGACACTAGCACCGAGTGTGCGACTGAGCTGGTCGAGGCAGGGCTGGAGGGAAGTAGGGGGAGAGCGGTCTGGACTGACGGGCCGGAGCGGCAGCCGCAACGTGCCGCCACCCCGCTCTGCGCCCCGCCCCCTCCCGGCAGGCAGCCAATCAGCGCGCGCCACGCGAGGACCGAGGGCCCCGGATGCTCACGAGGCGTTCGGCGGGGTCCGTGTCGTTGAGAGTTCCCGCCACTGCTGCTGGCGGATCTGCGGGGCAAAATTTCTCGCTGGCTAGCCTTCTTTTCCCTCCCGCACTTTGGTGGGGAGGGGGTGGATCCTCATGTCGGTGCCCAAGTTCACGATGACCCGAGGGAACCCGAGGAAGCTGTCACCGCGCCCATTTCCCCTTGCGCCTCTGCTTGCTGGTCTCGGAGGGGAAGGAGCGCCGAGGCCGTGTCTGCGACGGTTAGCCCGCCCCCTTCTTCCTCTCGATTCGCGAAGTAGACGATAGGTGTTGCGGTTACTTCCCAAGGGCAGGAAAATTTTAATAAACGCTTTAGTGCTGGAAGTTTTACCCAAGCGGAGAGAACCCCTACTTCTAACCCAATGGCACCTCCTATCTAGACGCTTTCTAGCGGAATTTGAGACTTTGTTGTTTAACCCAGTGCGGCTCTAACCATCTGTAAGGAACTTGGATGCTGCCGCTACTTGAACCTTGTTATTGCTAACATTAAAGTATTTTCTAGGCTGTTTTTCGTACTGTATTTTTCAGCCCTCAGCCTGTTTGGCGTCTAGTAAGCAGGTCTCACCTAAAGAAATGAGTCATTCATTTATTTATTCATTCAACAGATATTCATTGAGCCTCTAGTGAATACTGTAGCTACTTCAGATGCTGCCGTGAGAAAAGACAAAACCCCTGCCCTCGTACATTATAGTAGAAGGAGATAGATAATAAACCTAATCGGTAAATTGTATAGCATGTTAGAAAATGATGAGTGGTAAGGAGAAAAATAAACTTGGAATCCACAAAAGAAAGAAACTTTAGAGATTGGAGAATGAAGTGGATTGAGTGTAAAAGGTTGATAATTTTCTTTTCTCAGTGAGTATCTTTTAGTTTCTAAGGATTGGAAATAATTAAATAATTAAAATAATCCTTCACTTCGTCCCTCTCTTAATGAAAATAATGGAGTTTATCTTTCACTTCAACAAAATTGAAAACAAATTAGTTGATCCATTGAAATCTTGTTTTGTTTTCAAGAGAATTTTGTGAAGACTGATTTTTTTTTTCTTAATTTAGCAAATAGGCAATTTTTACACTCTGTGAACAAATGGACGGAGACAAGGTTATATCTACTCAAGCTGTTATTATATTATCTCTAGCAATGCAAATCCACAGCTGAAAAATGCTAAGCATCCCAGAATTATCTGTTCTGAGCATTTTGTCTTGAGTAAAGTGATTGTAAAATAACATCCACCTGCTCAGAGAAGAAGCTCTTAAGGTTGGATTCCCAATTTCCTTAATTGGAAACTATACCATACTAATTATTATTATTGCTATTATTGTTTAGAGACAGGATCTCACTCTGTTGCCTAGGCTTGGAGTGCAGTGATGCAATCATAGCTCACTATAACCTTGAATTCCTGGGCTCAAGCAAACCCCCTGACTCTGCCACCCAAGTAGCTGGGACAACAGGCACTGGCTAATATTTTAGTTTTGTTTTCTTAGTGGCGACAAGGTTTCGCTCTGTTGCCCAGGCTGGTCTCAAACTCCTGACCTCAAGTGATCCTCCACCTCAGCCTCCCAAAGTGCTAGGATTACAAGTGTGAGCCACTGTACCCAGCCTATAGAGTAATTATTAAATATGATGACTTTTCTGTGGTTTAAAAGAAGTACTTAAGAACTATCTTCTTAGGGAGGATATGTTTTCTCTCCTTAAGATTGGATGGGAAAGAGAGCCCATAAGGTCCATCCTATAGTCCAGATGTCACCACTAGCCTAGTCATTTCTCTGTACTTCTTCCACAGATTACCTTAGGGATTATGGTTTTATTGGCCAGTGAAGTGAAAGAGCAGAACAAATGTGAAAAGAACAACTCTATTTACCTAAGATGGAAATTCATTTTCATGTGTTTGTCTCAGATAATTGGAGTTTTGAACTTTAAGCTTTTTATTTTATTCTTATTATTAATTTTTTTTAGAGACAGGGTCTTGCTCAGACTGGTCTCAAACTCTTGACCCCAAGTGATCCTCCCAGTGCACCCTCCCAAGTAGCTGGGATTATAGGCATGAGTGTATTTTGAAGTGCTCAATTAGTATGTTAGACTGTCTCAGAAGTCTGTTAGTGTTTCCAGAAGGAAAATAATTAGCAATTCTTGAATTGCTCATTCTTGAATCAGTTTCTGTTTAAAACTCTTTTCTCAAGTCTTTTTTTTTTTTCAGTTATACCTTAAGAGTCTATTAACTTGCCATTTTGTAAAGGCTTATACATTAATATATATTTATTAAAATTTAAAATGGGTCCTCTGACTTAGAGTTGTAAACATGTGGATATGAACTGAGCTCAGTTTTTTGGCATAAAAAATTACACCTTTGACTTATGAATATTTAAATTTTTTTTACAAAGTCAGTTCAGTCTTCAAATTGACAACTGCATTTAAAAATTGACTTTCAGTGGTGAACATGAATGCCAGGGTTTATTAACTTGTCAGTGCCCTTTAGCAAAGACCACCAGGAACACATGTCACTTAATAAAGTTGGGTCTTTTGACTTTTTGGAACAAGGAAGAACATACACTATGGGGCTTTTCAGTGAGAGGGTGTTAGAAAGAATTTATAGGATTTAGTCTTGCGTTAAGCAACTTTTAAACAGTTTAAGGAAGAAGGGCCAGGCATGGTGGTACATGCCTGTAATTTCAGTACTTTGGGAGGCTGAGGCAGGAGAATTGTTTGAGCCCAGGTGTTCGAGACTAGCCTGGGCAACATCATAAGACCTCATCTCTACAAAAAAATGAAAATAATAGCTAGGCATGGCAGCACACCCCTGAAGTCCCTGCTACTTGGGAAGCTGAGGCAGGAGGATCACTTAAGCTTGAGGCTGTGATGAGCTATGATGATGCCACTGTACTCTAGCCTGGGCAACAGAGTGAGACCTTGATTCAAAATATATATGAATATATATTTTATATGTATAAAATATATGATATACATGTATTATCAAGAACTTGGAGTAATTCTGTGATTGTATTAATTTTTATCTTAAGGCAAGAGAAATGGATTGAGGTTAACACTGAGTGACAAGGAGCAGACTCTCATATCAGCCAGGATAGAGATACGTTTGGTCATTCTTGTGATTTGGGCAATGTTTTTTTTGTTAGCATTCAGGCTTCACTATAGAGTGGTCTTGTTTTTGTCTTGCTCCATCACAGTCACGGAGTGACATTTTCTGTTGTTGGTGGTCTGTTAACAAAAGAACACCACAGTCTCCTGTAAGTACCAGGCCATCTAACAACACCAGGGTTGAGCTGGTTGTGCCAGGCCAGCTCCCACCAGTCCAGGGCTGCTTTTCTCCTTCTCAAACATCTTTATGACTTTAATATTTCTCCTTAATAATTAAATCATGTATTTAGTAATAACGAGTGTGTGTGTGTGTGTGTGTGTGTGTGTGTGTGTGTGTGTGTGTGTGTAATTTAAGATCTTCTCTATAGTGAATAGATTCTGTTTGCTGTTTTTGTTGTTGTTGTTGGCCAAAAAGCTATTAGCTCTTATTATAATCTGTATGATATTAGAATAAAACAAAGCCAAAAATACTACATTTTGCCTAAATCACTCATCTTTTTGAAAGATATGTTTTCAGCCTGCATCAAAACTTATACTCAGTGCTAAAAGTTTAAAAGAATTTCATTTTACAGCAAACGTCAAATCAGATGCAAACAGATTCATTATCTCCATCCCCTAATCCGGTGTCACCTGTGCCTTTGAATAATCCAGCAAGTGCCCCAAGATATGGAACAGTGATCCCTAATCGCATCTTTGTAGGAGGAATTGACTTTAAGGTACCTGTCTATGCATGCCACATATTGTATTTTTTATTAGTTTTTATCTTTCAGAAAGTGTTTCTTTGTGCAATGATAAAAATAATAATATTTGCATAATGATTGATTTCAAATGATCTTAATGTAAAGAATATTTTCAACAATTATGTAGGCTAAATAGAGCATGTATAATTTTCCAATTTCAAATACAAGAAAATTGAGATTCATTGACTTGCTGTAGACTCCTAGCCACATAGCAACAGAGCTAGACTAGAATCCTAGTTTTCTGACTCAAAACTTTATTTTCTTCATGTTGCCACACCAAACTAATTACAATTTCTTGCCTAATACCCAGTAGCTCAAATAACATGTGATTATAATTCTCAAAAGAAGACTCAATTTTTTAAAAACTTAGTTCTTCTCTGCCTCCCAAAGTGCTGCCATAAAATAAAAAATAAAAATAAAAAACTTAGTTCTATGAAACACTGTTTCTTTACCCTAACCTTTATCAGGTTCCTGAGCAACCTCCTAGACTTCCATATTTTTGCAAATTACTTTCTATGATATGATTTAGAATTTTATCACCAAAATATGCCTGTGTCCTTGTCAGAATAAAGCATCTTAACAGTAGTATACTTAAATCACCTAATCAGCTGTTTCACTCTTTCAAGGGAGCATGGTTTGTGAGACTATTGGTAGCACCCCATATGGGAGGTAATAGTAAACACCTACAAAGAAAGCATTCGTGGCAATTTTAAGTGGAATACCCTTCCTTCCAAATGGAGATAAACACACACACACACACACACACACATTTCCAAAATTACATATTACATATTAGAAATTATAGGGAGAGTTATCTTTTTTATCCAAAAAAAGCCCTTCTGTGCCATTAGGTATGATATTTGACATTTACAACTCACTATTCTATTCCCATGTAATCAATCTGTTACAACTTGGATGAAATTTTTTCCTGCATAAGAGAAATGATACACTTGGTGTATTTGCCAAAATAATGAATCATAACCAAGCAAATGACTGTTTCACTAAAAATTGAGAAAAATTATTTCTTATAAAATGTTTATTTTTGAAAAGATTGTCTTTATATGTGGAAAATATTAATGGATAACCAGAAATATAGAAATATTCAGTGTTGGTATTCATGTTCAGAATTCATTTCTATTATAATAGCCCAGCATATTTTTAAAAATAAGTTATCAATAAATATAAACATTTGTATAGCCAGGTTATTCTAGGTTACTGCAGCCCATCAGCTACAATATGAACTTTGGAAACATCGTTACAGTGCAGCCATAGCTTTAAGGTAACTGTTAGGGTTCCCTCCCTTACACTTTTTTCAAAACCACAGATAAATGTCAACAAGGAAATAGTTTGCTGTAGTAGCAAGCAATCTCAGACTTTTTAACCTGCTATTTTTAGAAGACTGCACACTATTCTTCTTAATATTTAATTTTCTTGACTTTCTGACTCCTTATTTTCAATGAAATAGTGGAGCTACAAAATTGAACTCATGTTCTAACAGAATAGTTGTTACAAGTAATTAATTATTTTTCAGATATCTAATAACAATCCTTATTCTGGCACTGATTTCAATTTCTGTTAACTGAAATAAAAAGCATTCAGTTATTTTTAGATTAAATTAATTTTTGTCATTATCCAGTTTAGCAGGCTTTATGTTTCTAACTAAAAACTAATAGAGTCTATCAGCAGGCTAGTAGCAGCTGAACTCAAAAGACACGCCTCTGTTCTAAGGCATGTCTTTTTTCTACGTATATAAAGAAACTTTTTTCCTAGGGACATTTAAAATTATTCCTGGAGGAAAACAGTTACAGCTGAATCAGAAAATGAAATTGCAAAGAATCTAATGTTAATATTCTGGGAAGAGGTGATATGAGTCTATCAGACAATTTGAATTAAAATCAGATATGCCAAAACCATCTTTGTAGACATCTTATGCATTTTAAGTCTACTTATGATTCTACTTTTTATTTTGAACGTCATCACAATGTCTGAATTTAGCTGATATGTATATTGAGTGCAGATAAAGTATCTAATAACCTTAAATCTTATAGTCATTCCATTGTTATCACAAATTGAGTTCAAGCACTTTTCAAAATATATTTCTTTCCTAAGACCTGACTCTTCCTGGAGACTGTACTGGTTAAAATAGAGTGATTGGTGTTAACCAACACAACCTGGTGTCACTTCCACAACTGTCAGCTCTTACTACAAGAGCCAATAGCAATATACCCCCACTATGGGGATAGCATGCCTACACTGAATTGTTTTTTTTTTTAACTGACCACCTAGAGAACAATAATTATTTAAAGATTCCTTTATATAGTAAACTTTCTTTGTAGCTTTAAGATAAATTTTTAATTTTTTGATTGATATAGAATAGTTTAATAATATAACCACTGCATAAAGCAAGATACTTATACTGATTTTAATAACCTAGTGGTTTTTATGCACTGTCTTAATGATAAGAGGCATTCTTTATCCGTATTATTATCTTTATTATCTTTAACTTTTTCTGTCTCTAAAACAAGCATCTTTTATCAATTAAAAAATGTTTTAATGTTTTATTTTTCTGCCATTAGACCAATGAAAATGATTTAAGAAAGTTTTTTTCCCAGTATGGCTCGGTAAAAGAAGTGAAGATTGTAAATGACAGAGCTGGAGTACCTAAAGGGTTAGTATCACTATAGATAGTATATAGAATTAACAGTTGTATTTTTATTTGATTACTAGCTTTTATATGCTAATTTACATTGGTTCCATTTTTTCAACAGAGAATATACCATGCCCTCTTCTTTCCTTCTACCTTTTGATCTTCTATTTCTTTTGTGTGTGTGCACACACACAAGCATGTGTGTAATTTAGAGGGAGGGACACTGTAATCTTCCTTAATTTGTTGAGAAGTTATTCTTGCATGGGCTGAAGGACCATTCGGTGTTAGCAAATGTACTTTAGCTGAGGAACCAAAAGAGAAAGGAATTGGATACTTTTGGAATTGCATCTCTACTTTAGACTATATAGAACTTTATTTGGAAACAACTGACCCCAAGGAATACCTAGAGGTTGTGCCCCAGAGATCTAATCAGGGGACTAATATGAGAACTATAACTCTAATGAGAATGATTTTTAATTGCCATATCAATGAAAACGAAAGTTGAGAGGAAAGCAGTAGACTGTGTCTTAAAATGTGTAGAGCTGTTTCAGTGGATTACTATGTGTATAAAAGCGAATTTTATAAAGGAAAGAGGTAACTTGCATAGTGCACTTACTTAAGGAGTTAAACCGCAAAATTAAAAGTAAATAGACAAGGCGGTGAAGGATTGTATCTATGTTCTTGAAAGAGGTGAGATACATATTTATGAGCATAAGACAAGAGAATGTGGTATCAGTGAGAAGTAACATTTAAGTATGACAGGTGGATACTCTGGAATAGATGGGATCCTGCAAAGAGGTTATTCTTCAGCAGATGAGATACTTTCTCATATATTTGTGTGTGTGTGTGTGTGTGTGTGTGTGTGTGTGTGTGTGTGTGTGTGTGTGTTGGCATCTCACTCTGGGACACGCTCACAGCCTCAACCTGCTGGGCTCAGGTGATCCTTCTGCCTCAGCCTTCCAAGTAGCTGGAACTACAGGCGGGCACCATCACGCCCAGCTCAATTTTTTGATTTATTATAGAGACGAAGTCTCACCAAATTTTCCAGGTTGGTCTGGAACTCTGGTCAGGCAATCTTCTTGCCTTCGCCTCCTGAAGTATTGGGATTATAGGCGTGAGCCACTGCCTCCTGAAGTATTGGGATTATAGGCGTGAGCCACTGTGCCCAGCGCCAAACAATATTAAGATGAAGTGAGATTATATGTCTTTTGTTTGGCTTACAGAATTTGCAATGTTTTGGTAAATTCTGTTTTTAATCATTAAAAAATTCATAGAAATGTAAACTGTGTTTTACGCCTTTTCCACTGGGTGGTGTATGTGCTCTACCAAACAATTAGTACAAAACTTATTTGATGTTTGGACAAATAAATAAAGAGAAATTCCTTTGTTGAAAAAAGAAACTTTATACATAATAAAATAACTATGAATTGAAGATAATAGTTGTCAAGATATTTAGTATTACTCAGAAGAGTTTTCTTCAGTTATGTAAATAGAAAAATGCTTTGGGAGATAAATTTATTTCTTTTGTTTCTTTTTTCTCTAACTATTTTGGCTTTTTGGACATGGCACACATCATGTATTTGTATCTTGAACGTTATATTGATTGTGCTTCAAGGTAATCATATATGAAAAGTAGATAAAAAATCTGGGTTGCACTTTTAGTTATTATTGTTTGGAAAGTATACTAATAATTGCATTATCAGTTTATATGTGCTAATAGGAATAAATAATACATTTGTATACTCTTTTGCCAACATAATAAATTTTATTGTGTTGAAATTTTTAAATTTTTTTCTACTTTCATTACCCTAAAGAAACCAAATGTCTGTTATTTTAAAAAGAGATTATTATTCTGGAATGAAATTCATTGCATCCCAATTTTTAAGCCAAATGTGAATCTCTTTTGCTTTTCTTCCTTCCATACAGCTGAAGGCTGAAATTGTTTCAAGATACTACATTTTGTTTTTCGTTAGTCTCCTGACTTTAAGAGGAGATGAAGGTGTTAAGCAGTGAATGATTCTTCTAAAATTCCCTTGCTGGTGCATCATGGAAAGATGCTTCCTCCTACAATGGCCCATTCTTTAAGAACATAATTTTAAAATTTTTTAATATAATAAATGTGATGCTTTAAGAAAGTAATAATTAATGCATTTATTTAGGTATGGTTTCGTCACTTTTGAAACAGAAGAAGATGCACAAAAAATTTTACAAGAGGTATGATCTTTTGGTGTATGATATATTTGGTGTATTTTTGGAACTTTTTTCTTTGAAACAAATCTTTTCAGATTCTTGTTTATTTTAATAGTAGGGTTCAAGTACAATGGCCACTTGCTTAAAAAAAAAAAAAACCTTTTTCATAACTTAAGATTAGCATTTATCTCTAAGAAACTTTATTTGCAGAAGAACAAATTCCAGAATCATTACACGAGTATGGTTGTGAAGTTGTAACATAATTTTTCACTTTATTTGCTTATACTAAGAATGTAGGGGTGTATTTTTTGTGAAGTATTTTGAATTCTTAAAAACCACTACAAAACCTGGATTTCTAGAGTGAGGTTTTTCTGAGATTACTTCTCTCCTATGAAAAACTTTATATAAACTAAGAACATTCACAGAAAAAGCCTGTAGCCTGCAATTCAGTGTAATAACTTTAAGTTATGGTAAATGTAACATTTAATTCTTTTAAGTAGAATTTGAATTTATATTATTAAAGTCATATACAGTAAATTTTTGTTATTTGTCATAGTTATATTCTGTAAAGTTGCCACAAACACTGAATTAGTGAATATTGAACTACTTTTTCTGGGTAAATAATGAATGAGGTTCCCAATAACCTCTGATTGCAATATTCTCATCAATCAATCAATACATAACCTTGTTTTATGTGTTGTTCTGTTAAAGACACCATGTATGATAGGTTATTGGTTCATTAACATTGAACTCACAGCCAATAGCACTGTAATCTATGCCTTAATTAAGTACATTTAATATGTTTTCTCAGTAAAGCACATGCCAATCTTGTGCTTAGGAACACTAGCCAGCACTTCAGCTCTACACTTGGGCACCATTTTAAATAGTTAACTCAACCAAAAAAAGTACAAAAATGCAGAAAACGTGGCACTAAATAGAAAACTCTGTCTTACAGTTATGAGACAAGAATAAAGAGTTCCTCCTAGTTTGACTTCAGCTGGGAACGTGTGTGTCAGGCTACTCAGATTTTTCACCACTCTGCACATGTCCATTATTAACCTCAAAATAGTCACAAATATTGAGTTTGGAGTTAAAAATACATTTTAGCAAATTCACAAATACAAATTCATGAATAATAAGGATTGATTATAATACAAATGAGGAATTAGGGTCAGAACATTGGAGCCAAGATTCAGACCCAGGTCTATTCAAAGACTGCCCTTTCCACTATGCCTTCCTGCTTTCAAAGAATTTTATAGTCTGAATTTTTTAAATTCTTTCCCACTAGTTTGTCCTTATTGGTTTTATAAATAAAATAGTGCCAAACTAATAAAACAATTTATTTTTTCTTTATTTTAGGCTGAAAAACTTAATTATAAGGATAAGAAACTGAACATTGGCCCAGCAATAAGAAAACAACAAGTAGGGATCCCTCGTATGTATTGAGAACTAATGTACTTTTTAATATTTTTCCATGGTTCTTTTTTAGAATATTAGACTTTTTATAGAACTTTATTAAAATATCATATTTCTTTCATTTAATAAAGTTATTTTGGCAAAGTTGGTGGACAAATATTTTACCACAAATTAATATATTGATCTTAGTTTTTCTTTGACTAGGGAAAAATTTACATAAATAATGATGCTTAGGCATATTTCACATAGTTACGTCATTAAAGGAATAATAATGAAAATATCATTTAGGATTGCAAAGTAATTAGAATTAACTTAGAAATATAGAATTACTAATGAGAAAATTTTCTAATTAGGAAAGTACTTTAAAATTAATCAGAGTAAAAATACTGAAAGTAAAAATATAGAACTAATATCATAACTTGCAACATGGTATATATGTACTGTAACCCAATTATATGCATCATAATTATCAAAGGGAACAATTCCTAAAGCTTTAGTAGTAAGCTGTTATGTCCCTTCCTCAAATTTGTGTAATGCTTTCAACTCTTTTTTCCTCACTCTTCCCACTTATTAAATTAGACATCTTTATAATTAACTTTTTACCTATAATATTTGTTAAAATCCCTAACAGAGTCTTTGGCTAGAAGGATAAACTTGACATAAAATTAATAACTAATTTATTTTTCTTTAGCCACATCCTAGTGTCTACTAGGATGTTTAAAACATTAAGTAGTTATCATGCAGACTGTTAACAAAGTAATAGATTGTGCTTATTTGAACTGTTCTACTTTTGACTTCAAGATTAACGGCAATTAAGTTTAATTTTGATTTAGTGTGAGTATTAACCCACTGAGGAGGCTTGGCACCGTGGCAGGCACATATGTATAATCCCAGTGCTTTAAAAGTACAAGTGGGAGGCTTGCTTAAGCCCAGGAATTTGAGGCTGTAGTGAGCTGTGATTGCACCACTGTACTCCAGCCTGGGCAACAGAGCAAGACCCCATCTCTTTAAAAAAAAAAAAAAAAAACAACCCTGCTGAGAACATTTTGGTTGTCTCTTGAAGGATTAGCCTTCAAATCCAGGACTGTTTGACTCTAAATTTCCTTTGTCTTTCCTGCAAAGAAAAATAGATGTTAAAAGTACATTTATAAAATACAGTACAAGAGATTCTTACCTTAATTTTTTCTCAGATCTGTCATTTTGTTCATCTCTATTACAACACCCTAGTCCCAGCTAACCACTTTGTAACCACTTTGCTTACCTTGATTCCTGGCAAACCTTCCTTACTAATTCTGAATCTAATCTGGCTACCTACCAATCCATCACTCACAAGGCTGCAGAGTAATCTTTGAAAAATGCACATCTTATTTTCAGCATATTTTGAGCTATTCTTCCCTTTTCTTTTCATGCTTTAGCCATCTAGCTTTCTCTCAGTTCCAGAGCATATCATACTACTCTTCTTGGGACTCTGATACGCTGTTTCCTTTACCTAGAATGCTCTTTGCTATTCCATTCATTCTTTAAAATTCAGCTGAAACATCATTTCCTCACAGATGTTCCATATCTATTTCCATATAGAGAGAGATATGGATTTTTATATATATTTTATATAAAATGTTCAGTATAGTACCCTATACTACCTCTTCATGTATTTATCAAAGTTGTATTTAATTAATTATGTAATTAACTAATAACTATCTTCTCTACCAGAACCTAACTTCTCTGAGAAGACAGACCATGCCATGTTCAATTTTTAAATTCTTTGCTGTATCACTAGGGTCCAGTTTACTGCCTTTAAATAATGTGCACTGAAAATTTATTCCTTTATTTAACAGGTAAACCATGGTTCATTGATGATCTTCGGAGGGGAATCATGAACCTCTTATATTATGTATAAAATTTTGTTTGACTAAATTTTTCTGAGAACAAATTCTTGACTTTTATCCAACTCTCAAAAGAATCTGCTAAGAACCATTAAAGCAAACAGTAACAGTACTAGATCAAATGCAATGAAAATATAAAAGCTGAGGAAGGCCAGGCACCGTGGCTCATGCCTGTAATCCCAGTACTTTGGGAGGCCAAAGCAGGAGGATCACTTGAGCCTGGGCCACATAGCAAAACCTTGTCTCCACAAAAAATCAAAAAGTTAGCTAGGCGTGGTGGTACACACATGTAGTCCCATCTACTCAGGATACTGAGGCAGGAGGCTCGCCTGAGCTAGGAGATCAAAGCTGTCTGGGAGAAAGAATATAACTCCGACTAAAAAAAAAAATTACTGAGGAATAGTAGTGGTGCTACTTAAAGTGGTAGGCCAGTGCTCCCTAAAGTGTGATTTGTGACAGCATCAGTTCACTTGGGAGCTATTAAAATACAACTTCTTAGGCTCTATCCCACACTTTCTGATTCAAAACCTCTGAAGATGGATCTCTTGAATTTGTATTTTAATAAACTAGGTGATTCTAATGTAAGCTGAATCCTGAGAAACATTAGTATAGTGGAAGAAGTATTTCCCGTTTCAGTAATTCATATAACCTTGCTGGTAAAGTGCTTCATCCAGCTTGGCTTATGTGACTTTTAAAGTCTCCACCATGACAAAAAATATATTATGTCGATATTATTTGTTGTATTTTTGGCTTGGGGGTTTTAAAAAATATAACTTGACCTGGGAAAAGAGATAGGGACCTCAGACCGGCCAGTTGAAGACCTGTGGGCATTTTCACAGCAGTTGTAAGCAAAGGAAGACTAGATAGAGAATAGACAGCAGAAAAGAGAAATAAAAGAGCATCATAGCATGCATGAATGCTTGCTAATAGTAGACCCAAATAATTAGTATTAAACCAAAATGTCTTTGGGAAGTTAGAATCTTCTTCAATTTCACTACCTCTATCATCATTAAATTTTTACAAAGAAAAAAGGTCTAGCTAAGATATTAGGTACTTTACTGCAGTGTCTAGAGTCGTCAACTAACTCTAAATTATATAAATTTATGACTGTAAAAATAGTGACTTAGGTGATGATAATCTAAATTCTTAAGCTTCGTTTGGTTTTACTGGTATTAGAATCTGACTTGGTAAATTTTTAGTATTTCTTATTAATATCATTTATTTTTCTTTTAGTTGCCTTAAGTTAATTAAAGCTTTAAAGTAGTGAGTTTGAAATATATATACTTCAAAGATACTTTAACATAAGGAATTTTTTAAAAATACTTGTGACATTCAATTTTTACTGTAGCTATGTAGGTGTGTTAAGGTGGACATTTTCTAAAGTCACCACAAATTGCACTTTTAACAGTTAAATTGAACATTTTAATTCTTATTATTTAATCTTTGCTTTAGGTTCTAGTATAATGCCAGCAGCTGGAACAATGTATCTAACAACTTCAACTGGATATCCTTATACTTACCATAATGGTGTTGCTTATTTTCATACTCCAGAGGTAACTTCTGTCCCACCACCTTGGCCAGTAAGTAATTTCATTTAAGAATGGTTTTTACCTATTACTATCAATTTTTTAAATATTTGCTTTATTTCTGAAATATTTCAACCACAAACAATTACAAATAATAACACAACACATCTCTACGACCCAAATTTAACAGATACTAACATTTTATCATATTTAAGTTCTTCTTAAAGAGAGGAATAAAATAAAACTAATACAGGTAAAGTCTCTTCATCCCCATTGCCTTACCCTCATTTCCTTTTCAAAGTAACCAGAATATCTTTTCTGTCCATTTTATGCATTTTTACTACAAATATATATATTCTGAAATGCTATATAGCATTGCTTTGGTGGTTTTTAAATACTTTATAAATAATGTTTTTTCTACTGAATATTATATTTTTGAAATCAAAGTATGTTTATCCTTTTTTAGATTATACCATGTTTATCCTTATATATCAAGTTCATTTATTTTAATATTTTATGATATTTCATTTTATGAGTATACCACAGTTTTTTATAATCCTTTATTGATGGATATTTGAAATTTTTTCTACAAACAAGACTACATTGAACATCCAGATTTAATATGTTTTATGTGAGAATTTTCTAGGTCATGAGTTTTCTTTCTTTCTTTTTTTTTTTTTTTTTTTTTTTTTTTTTT
>NW_007257494.1:230184-233530 GCF_000164805.1 Carlito syrichta | reverse complement strand
CCTCAGCCTTCCAAGTAGCCAGAACTACAGGCGCACACTACCATGCCTGGCTAATTTTTTATTTATTGTAGAGACAAGGTCTTGCCAAGTTTCCTGGGCTGATCTCGAACCCACGGGCTCAGCAATCCACTTGCCTCAGCCTCCCAATGTGCTGGGATTACAGGCTGAGCCACCGAGACTGACCGGGCATTAGTTTTCTAAGGTTTTGCTTATATATACTCCAAAAATTTTTTTGGAATATTATGATCACACTCATTTTTAAGTTGATATCTTAACTCTATCATAAGTTTAAATAATTTAGGCATATTATATATTATAGATTTGTTTTAAATATATGTTTATCAAAACTTTTAAGCTTTAGATTTAGCTTATTTTAATAATGGAAGGTGTCTGCTCTATAATTTAGTTAGCAAAACTAAGCCAGGCATGGTGGCTCATACTTGTAAGATCAGCACTTTAGGAGGTTGTGGCAAGAGGATCACTTGAGGCCAGGAGTTCAAGACCAGCCTGAGCAACATAGTGAGATCCTATCTCTACAAATAAAAATAAAAGTACCAGGGCATGGTAGCACATGCCTGTAGTTTCAGCTACTAAGGAGACTGAGGTGGTAGGATCACTTGAGCCCAGGATTTCGAGGCTACAGTGAGCCGTGATTATACCACTGTACTCTAGCCTGGATGCACAGCTAGACTCTGTCTCTAAAACAAAACTAGTCAACCAAATAAAACTAGTCTGTTGAATAAAACTTACTTTCTATTAGAAAATTATGACTATTCTGTTACATTGGCATATTTATTTGCCCTGCTCAATTCTGTTTTTATTACTGTAACTTTATAATGAGTATTGAAATCTGTCTGATAGGACTAATGCCTTCATTTTGTTCTTTTCAAGGAGTCTCCATCTGTGCTTAAGTCTTTGCATTATAAGTATAAATTTTATCATTCACCTTGTTCAATATTGTATAGCTTTTGTTGCTTTTATGAATGCTGTTTTTTTAACTAACATTTTCTAGTAGAGTGTAGCTGACATATACTAATGCTCTTGTTTTTTTTTTTTTTTAATTATAAAGATGTAGGGTACAATTCAGGGTTAGGTATACAAACATTGATTATGCAGGTACCCTTGTTGATGAAGTATGCCCCTCCCTCCCCTAGTGGTTTTCCTCATCTGCCAATCTACCCCCCTCCCCTGACAGTTCCTGCTACTGCCAATCCCTTTCTTATAGTATTATAATTGTTCGAGGTCTGCTTATGAGTGAGAACATATGGTACTCTGTTCTTTGTTTCTGTGATAGATCACTGAGTATAATTGACTCCAAATCCATCCAAGTTGCTGCAAAATCCATATGTTTGTCTTTCTTTATGGCTGCATAATATTCCATTGTGTATATGTACCACATTTTTTTATCCAGTCCAGCTTTGATGGGCAACATGGTTGGTTCCAAGTTTTTGCTATTGTGAATTAGAGTTGCAACAGACATACATGTGCAGGTATCTTTTTTGTAGAATGATTTGAGTTCCTCCAGGTATATTCCCAATAGGGGAATTGCTGAGTTATATGGAAGGTCAATTTCTAGTTCTTTTAGAAATTGCTACACTGTCTTCCAGAGAGTATGCACTAGTTTGCATTCCCACCAGCGGTGTAGAAGCATTCCTTTTTCTCCGCATCCTTGCCAGCATCTGTTGTTGGTTGTTTTATTAATGATGGCCATTCTTACTGAGGTTAGGTGGTATCTCAATGTGGTTTTGATTTACATTTCTCTGATGATGAGTGAGGCTGAGCACTTTTTCATGTGTCTGTTGGCTTCCCATATATCTTCTTTTGAGAAGTGTCTATTCATGTCTTTTGCCCACTTTTTAATGGGACTGTTTGTTTTTTTCCTTTTGGCGCATTTGAGTTCCTCGTAAATGCTAGATGTTAGGCCTTTTTCAGATATACAGTTGACAAATATTTTTTCCCATTCTGTGGGCTGTCTCCCTGCTCTCTTAATGGTTTCTTTTGCTTTTCAGAAGCTCATTAGTTTGATGAGGTCCCACTTGTCTATCTTTGTTCCATTGGTCTATGTGCCTGTTCTTGTACCAATACCAAGCTGTTATGATTACTGTAGCCTTATAGTAAAGTTTGAAGTCTGGAGGTGCAATACCTCCTACCTTGTTTCTTTTGCTAAGGATTGTTTTGGCTATTCATGGTCATTTATGTTTCCATATGAATTCCTGTATTGTCATTTACAGGTCTGAGAAGAATGATGCTGGTAACTTAATGGGTATTGCATTGAATCTGTAGATTGCCTTTGGTAGGATGGACATTTTAACAATGTTGATTCTTCCTATCCATGAGCATGGAATATTTTCCCATTTGTTTGTATCTTCTTGGATTTCTTTGAGCAGTGTTTTGTAGTTCTCATTGTAAAGGTCTTTCACTTCTCTGATTAGGAAGATGCCGAGCTATTTCATTTTTTGTGTGGCTATTGTGAATGGGATTATGTTTTTAATTTGGGTCGCTGCCTGCTTATTGTTGGTGGATAGGAATGCAGCTGTCTTTTGCACATTTATTTTGTACCCTGCGATTTTGCCAAAGTCCTTTATCAGTGCAAGCAGGTTTTTGACAGATTCTCTTGGGTTTTCAAGGTATAGGGTCATATCATCAGCAGAGAGGGATAACTTGACTTCTTCTTTTCTTCTTTGGATAACCCTGATTTCCTTCTCTTGTCTAATTGCCGTGCTAGGACTTCCAACACAATGTTGAACAAGAAGAGTGAGAGTGGACAGCTTTTTCTTTTTCCAGTTTTTAGGGGAAATGTTTCCAATCCATTTAGCAGCATGTTAGCTGTGGGTTTATCCTAGATAACATGATTTTTTGAGGTATGTTCCTTCTATACTTAGGTGTTTGAGGGTTTTTATCAAGAAAGGATGCTGGATTTTTATCAAAAACTTTTTCTGCATCTAATGAGATAATCATGTGGTTCTCGTTTTTACATCTGTTGATGTATTTAATGACATTTGTGGTCTTGCAAATGTTGAACCAACCCAGCATCCTGGGGATGAAGCCTACTTGGTCATTGTGGATGATTTTTGAGATGAGTTTTTGGATCCAATTTGCTAGAATCTTGTTGAGGATTTTTGCATCTGGATATTGGCCTGTAGTTTTTTTTGTTGTTGTTGGATCTTTACCCAGTTTGGGTATCAGTGTGATGTTAGCTTCATAAAATGATCTGGGGAGAATTCAGTCTTTTTCAATTGCCTGGAATACTTTCAATAGGATTGGTATCAGCTCCTCCTTGTATGTTTTGTAGAATTCTGCTGGAAAGCCATGTGGTCCGGGACTTTTTTTTTTTTTTTTTTTTTTT